>NC_035436.2:20123644-20423644 GCF_002127325.2 Helianthus annuus | reverse complement strand
ATTATACACATATAATTATCAACAGTTGCATGAAATCACCCACCCAAAGGCATATATATATTCACGGATATATTCGACATCGTCAACGCGTTTCTTGTCCACACACAATCATGAACCTATGGTTATGTTTACATGTACGATCAGCTCAACAAGTTCTGGTTACCCGTTCATGCGACACGTTCATACCTAACATCACATACATCACTTTCATACCATTCATGTCTATAGTTTTGTTATGCACTCATGCGTACCAGTTCACACACCCTAACCAAGTTTGCAACACAAATGTATTTATATATAAACATGGTTCCACTTAACATGAATTCACAACCAAAACCGAAACCGAAACCGTCACGAAGAACTGCGACAACAATGCTAACTTAAAGAATTGCGGACGAAGGGGTGAGACCTTACCAGTGATCGGCGGTTGTATATCGGCTGAAAAGCGGTTGATGATGGCTGCCGCAAGTTTGAAGTGGAGATGTTAGGGTTTGGTTTATTTTTTATTTATTTTTTTTTATTTCAATGAAGGAGATGACGAGGGGATATGGTTTTCTGCCGTTTCTTGATTAGGGAAATATAGGGTTTGCAATAATAAGTTATCTCCTATTACAATGTACTTACGTAACATGAGGAGAAAGAGAGAATGGGCCGAGTCTAACTAATGATGGTAGCGGCCCAAAGACATAAACGATTGGCCCAAGGAAACCTATCCTTACACGCAGCCCAAAAGCATAAACATATGCTGTTAATGTTAAGTGTGGCCCAATTCTATAAGTAAATGTAACTAACCGAGTTATCATACGTTTTAGGTTTAAGTTTAATGGGGTTATCACCGCACAGAACATTCAAACATTAAAAGAGATATCGAGAAGTTACGATCACCAGATTACACGTTACTACCCTTGAAAGTTCGGGTTGTCACATCATCCCCAACTTGAAAGAAATTTCGTCCCGAAATTTGATAAGCAATGCAAGACAAGTAATCCCAAGCAGCAAGATGTTAGATCAGGGTGACTGTGGATTTTCCCGGGTACCACATCATCCCCAACTTGAAAGGAAATTTCGTCCCGAAATTCGCCAATGACCACAAAAGTTGGTTCAATCACTTGAACCGTTGAGGATAAGAGGGTTTTAACAGATCTTTACGTTCTCACGCGAACTCCAGTTCACGTCCTGAGTTTCAACAAACTCTCACGATTGTCATACGACTTATGCTAACGAACCCTGACTTCTCGGTCCATGCTTTCGATAGATTCCTTGATAATTACAACTGGTTAGATAACCTTAGACTCTGGTAAAGATGTCACGAGTGTTTCATCGGACAAACACTGCCTTAGATTCGAGACATAAATGTCATCGTGCACGTTACCCCATTCGTCGGGTAACTCGAGTTTGTAGGACATGTTGTCGACTCTTTCCAAGGTTTTGAATGGCCCAACTTAACGTAAAATAAGCTTGCCACGCTTCCCAAAGCGCACCGCACCCTCCCGGGGTATGACTTTCAACATGATTCAATCGCCTACAGCGAACTCCCAGTGTTTCTTAAGCTTATCGACTTTCCTGACGGTCACCCGTTGCCGCCAAACGATTTCTGATTCAAGCAATCTTCCCCAGAGTTTCGAGTACAAGTCCTGGACCTGTGATTAGGTTGTCACCCACCTTAATCCAACAAGGAGATTAGCGTTACTGCCCATGCAATGCCTCAAACAGAGTTGTCTGAATACTAGAATGATAACTACTACAGTAGAACTCAGCCAGAGGTACGTGTCCTTCCAATTTCTACTAAGTCAATCCCACACATGCTCGTATCTAGTCGTGTGCCAATAGTGTTGTGTAGCGCCTGTCATAAATCGGGTATGGATCAAATTCAGGGATACGGGAGTTGGCACCTCTTGCCTAAATAGCCGTCTCTCTCAGAGGAATGTTCACAAGCTGTGAAGACCCGTCAGTTTCCTTGATTGTAAGAGGGTGTATTGGTTACATGAGACAATCAACGATCACCCAGGTGATATTGTTTCTGTTTCGAGTTTTAAGTAGACTAGCGACAAAATCCATGGCAGTCTGTTCTCATTTCCATATGGGTGTTTCTGGTTGCTGATACTCCACCTTGACTTTCCCACAAGTCAAACATCATTCACATACATCGCCAGGTGGACCTTCATACCCGATCACCAGTACGAAATTTATTGATCTTAATATCTCTCATCAAAACCCAGACGACTAGAATATCAAGGCTGGTGTGCTTTGGTCAACATAAATTCCACACAATTGCCGTATAATTAGGTCCACCTTCGTTCCATGAGGTAGCGAATATCGTCCGACCCGCCAAAGGTTGCTGCTCCATGCCCCGCATGGGTCAATCTTGAGAACTCTCTCTTCCTTCAGTTCTTCAGTTTGAACAAGGTGAGTCTGATCAGGTATGTTAGAGTCGATAGCGAGCTGCAAAGCTTGTGCACGTCCAGGTTTTATGGTTGCATTCATTCAAAAGTCCCATCCAACGTTGTTATCACATGTTTAGCTCTATTCAAACAAGGGTACACGGGAGGCCCTTGTGATCGGTCTAGGTAGTGCATTGGGTACCGTCCAAGTAATGCCTCCAACTTAGATCCAAAGACCAAGGCTCCCACCTCAGGTTGTGACTCGTGCCCTTCTTCTTGTAAGCCATCCCCTTCTCATGTTGCATCGATGTGAAACTGGGACTCTGATTTGAACCGTCATGGTACACCACTAGATCACCCGTACCCTTGGGTAAAAATGATGCTCAGTGTATTGCAAAGTTGGGATTTGAAAGCTGAAAAGAAGTCCTCCTGTTTTGTCTTCCCCGAACACAGCACCCTGCTGTGCTAAAGAAATTCAAGCTGCGCGATCTTCGAAAATCCAGTGATGAATCTGCGATAGTATTCAGCGAAACCAAGAAATTATTGTATCCTCGAAGGAATCTTTGGTGTCGATCAGTTTCTAACCAAATGGATCCTACCAAGATCCACGTGCATTCCCACTTCGTTGGTTACATGATCAAAATGCATCTCTCGAATCTAGATGTTACATTTAACAAGACTTCACACGCAATGGCTCCTCACTTAGGAGCCCTAAAATATGATATAGATGTCGTCCATGATGTTCCTTTCTCCTGGAAGTAATTCGACACGTCATCAATAAGCATAGTTGATTCATGTGATCAATAAAGCTGCTGGTGTGATGATTAGCCCAAAGGTCATGGAATACAACGTTGCAAAGGCCACACTGCGTTTGATATGTCGTTGTAGGAACATTCTCCTCTTGGTCTTCCGTCAATACATGGTCGAGGAAAACAGTTCTTGATTGTCACCCTGCTGAGTTCTGGATAATCAGTACACATACGAAAAGGCTTTATCTCCCTGAATATAGCTGGGGCTCCCCAAAGCGAACAAAAACTATGTCCAATAAAACTCCTGTCCAACCATTCCTGTAGATAGTCCTTGCAACCCTCCTGGTGCAAGACGGTATATAGCACGAATGACCAGGGTTGCCCCTGTCGAGAGATCTAACTGAGATTCGGCCTAACAGTGGTGGAAGTAAGTCTGAAAGCTCCCCGGGTAGCACACTGAGAGGAATCACGAACAATATCAGTAACGGTTGCTAACGTGGCGGGGTGATCCCTCCGTAGACACTTCTGGGCCTTCATAGTTGAAATGGCGCTAACCCTTGCACCACTCTGTTGCTTTAGTACAAATAACGATTCTCCACACAAAATTTTCTCCTCACAAGGTATGTCTACGCGATTTCTGAATAACCAATCCACACTAACTACTGCATTGTAACCATCAGGGGTAGTAGAATGAAGACCGATGTTGAACACTTGTCCCACAAGGTCGAGTTTGCATCCCAACAAACCTATGAGATTTCGATTGTCTTGCCCTTAGTCAATTCCACAACAGGTTCGGCTTTAAGAAGCGTCAGGGTTAACCAGAACAGAGACGAAGCGATTTGCTACCCATACTAGCTACCATGTTGCTGCTATGCTTGGCGTCGTCTACGCCAATCCTAAATGTCCTTCCACGAGCATCATTTCAAGTGTTGTTATGGTTGTGAGGATTCCCAATACTATCATTATTCCTTTGGTTGTTGACGTCTTGACTTAGCAACGGTCAATCCCTGTCTATGTCACCTTAGTTTCCATGCTGTAGACTACGATTACGAGTACCTTGATGTTGCCGCGACTGTTGCCTCCAATGCCGTTGCTTGAAGCGATGCCCTACGATCTTTCACCATCAAAGTCCATCTTTTCACATTCTGTGCCATGCGCCACTCACTGTGCTGGTAGCTACATATTCCATACTATAATCTGTTGTCATCGCTTAGGTCTCGATTGATTCGTAAGAGTCGACTCCCACGAGTCGCTGACTAGGGTTAAGAATTCGATCGAAGTCAATTTGCTAGTGCTCGTTGCCGGTAATCAGGGTTGTCCAATTACTGAGGTTGGTAAAATACTACGCTCACCCTTTTGTCCATCGATTTAGCAAGTCGATAGAGTAATATGCAGTATGCTGCGAGAGTGTTACAGGAGTGATCACGCTTCGGAGTCTAAGACGTCAATACATTGAGTTCCAGCGAACGAAGAGGAATGAGAAAGGTATAGACCAATCATTGACGTTGCAACATCCATCCCAGGGACGTTCGTACAAGCACCTATCGTTCTACCCAGTTCGCGGGGCGTTCAGATGGGTGTTCAGGTAATACTCGATAGCATCAAGATTCGAAAGGATTCAGAGAGGAGTGAAAAGGTCATATTCGAGTAGGAGACAATCACTACTATGACTTCTATAGACTTGTTACGTTTCACATTGATCAAATAACATAGCAGAACCCCATTTTTTTCACTCGTTAAGCCTCACTAGGACTCACATGCACCCCACACTATTATTATGTGTGCACCCACAATAATATCGTGATTTGCATGCTCATCTCAGTTCCTCCTAACTCATGTCAAATGGTTCCTCAAACTTAGATGTCAACCAAAGAATATCACAAAACAGGGGTCACGAATCTCTAGGGTAACACCACACTATCAATCACTTAACACTTGCAAGTAATACATGAATTCATATTGTTGTGCTAAACGTGCAATCACATGCAATATCATATGTAAGTATTCACTAGTTATGCTGTGCAATGAGTAAACGAGAGACGAACCTTGCAGTCTGGAGCTGAGTGTCATGGTCGATTTCAGATCAGTTCGGTTATAGTCTGGTTTTATAAAAACGTTTTAAAACCAAGTTCACTATAACCAGTGGCTCTGATACCAAACTGTCACACCCTCAAATTACCACCTAGGGAGTGTCCCTGTTAGGCGTGTGACTACTAGCAATGAGCCACTAATTACATTGAATCACAAGTTGTAATAAAGTTCCATCCATTAAGTAATAACAATTCCAATCATAAGTTATTCAAAATCACAAGTTCAGCGGAAGCATTAAAGTACCATAAGGTAAATACGAATTCAATCATAATAAATAAGTATTTGACAAATAATCCCGTTGATATGACCATGACCACTCTTGCTCTCCAGCCAGCAAGCTCCTGTTTCAATCACCTAACGACCTGCGAGCATGTAACAAGTGTATCAGACAAAGCTGGCGAGTCCACAGTTTAAGAAAACGTTTGTTACCAGTTGAATGTAAAACAGTTCAATAACCAATGCAAGTAATATTGTTAATATCTCAATTCCGAACAAGACGGCTCCTGAAATACATGACTGCCCTTCCCACGTACTCCTATCTAGTACTGGGCCACGACTGGGTCATTAGTTCACATCCGTCCTCTCTAGGAGCGGTGTGAGGGTGCCAAACCTAAGTAGCGCTACCAACTAATACCCGTTACCCTCCAGGTAACATAATAAGGGACTTACAAAAATGATAGGTGAGAATATTAACCAATATACCCGTTTTTACCCAAACCACTGACTGTCCCCAACCACTGGGACGCATGCTCGAATGTAGTGAACTCACCTTGGTTTACACAAAAAATCACATATTCTTTGTACAAGTTTCACAAATAATAAGCAAGTATGGCACATATCATCACCCATGTTACAGCTAGTGTTCGAGCCATAAGTACACCCACATCACAAGTTCATATTTCCCAATGTCACATAACAACAGTTCGATGTACGCCCAAGTAAATATGCAAGTTCACATAATACACAACAAGCATCTGGGTCACAATCAGTTTCGCATTCCAGTAGCTCACAAATTATTTCACATAGGCTAACCACATGTACACAGTCATATTTCATGTTCCGTATTCCACATACAATTATTATCCATTTCATGTTTCATGTTTCACATATTAATATTATTGGGTGATGTGTAATCAGGACCATAACTCAACAATATGCAATAGTTCAATTATGGCTCATTAAGTGTATGTGACTTGACACAAATATGTTCAGCCCAAACATGCAATGTGCAACTAATGTCAACGTGTGTGACCCAACTCCACCGGCCCACTAAACCCAAACCCCAAGACTTGTGCGACTGAACCAAGTGTTTGACTTGGTGCCCCGGTTGCGATCCAACCTAGCTCAACACAATAGGTGTGTGATTGAATCAGGGTATTGGCCCACTTTAAGAGTATGTGCGGCCCAACTAATAAGTAAAACCCAACCCAAGTGTATGACATGTTAGGGGTGTGTGACCTGAGAACCGTGTCAGCCCACCCCACTATGCGACCAACCCCCTCATGATCACATAATCATTTTGTAACAGTACCGTTCCACCTTGCAATGATAACCACATTGTTCATCACGATTTTATATTCTTCAAACCACATCACATTATCAAATGAACAGTTACATCATCATTTGAATCAAACATCACTCATATTATCATAGCCTCACATATGCATACATAGTTCAGATATATATACACATATATTCAGATTGGCAGGTTTCTTATTATACAATACACATTCAACCGAGCACGACTATATTTACGTACACTAAGAGAGCTACTCAAGTTCATATATGTCGTTCATAAGGAGAATCGTGCGCACGTGCTCGACGCACCACACATCTTCCCGGCTATACAACCATGTACATAAGATCGACTTCGTGTTCGCGAATATATGTATGCTTACACCACCATGTCTACACCTATCATACATGAAACGAAACGCCGAAACTCAAACGTTGGAGCCACTCGATCGAGTGACCACTCGATCGGATGGCCAACCGATCGGATTGCCATCCGATCGGGTTGCCATCCGATCGGACAGTCATCCGATCAGTGACCCACTCGACCCTAGGAACTTTCCTCTTTTGGAAACCCTATAAATACCCTCCTGTCACATCACTTGTGATGTGACAGCTCTCTACTCGACCAGCCGCACTCAATCTCTTTTTTCTCTCGATTTCTCGCGATTCTTGTAAGTTTTCAACCTAAATCTTGTACTTCTATGATCTACACACACTTCTTCATCATTCTCTCTTTTGAATCTCACCTTTTGACCGTGAAATCAATGGATTTGAGGTGTTCTAGGATGATGTCATCATGGAGTTCTTATGAACTTCAAGTATTGGCTTCATTCCACCAAGAACAACTCAGATCCGAAGGATTTCCACAAGATTAAACAATGTTTTCATATAGATCTACACATATCCATGGTTAAAAGGATTGAAAGATGGTTTTCCAACTTTCTTTCAACTCTTTTACACTCAATGCACTCAAAACCGATAGAATCGGAGCTTGTTCTGATCTTATACTCCTTCTTAGTGATGGGTTGGTTCAAGATTTGAATTCTATCTAAGAGACAACCGATTTCGGGTTAAACATGAACCACCGTCTCGAACAGTTAACTGGTCGGACTAGGGTGATTCCTGTTCGATCAGATCACTAGAGTCTTGACGAGGTTTCTGTTGTTTGGCACGTTATCACGCTGTCTCAATCAAAACTGCAAAACCTTCAAAACAATCAAGTGTCAAGACGATCAGGCCCCTGGGACGGATTGCCATCCGATCGGATTGCCATCCGATCGGATTGTCATCCGATCGGATTGTCATCCGATCGGATTGCCATCCGATCGGACAACCATCCAATCGGCTTACACTTGGTTCCACACTTAAACATTTGTTTGAACCTATCAATGTAACACCCCATGTTTCCAAGTCAAAGTCAAAGTCAAGATTGAAGTCAAAGGAAGAAAAGATGGTTAATTGCGATCTGTCTCTCCTTGCTCAATTCCTGTTTTGACTTCTTTGACTCGTAGTTAGCCTATTTTGTTTTCGCTTTACTTGTACTATGTAGAGTATCTATTAATAATCGCAATAATCGACATATACCTATCGCTATCAATCGCTTTACGACTGTGAACAATAGGAAGTAACAATACGATAAAGTTATCTAAACGCTAATCAATTTAATCTAATCAACATCGAATCGCAATCGCACTCGCAACTCGAATTTCGCATTATGATTACCGTTATACGTGTGTGTGTGCTTTATGTTTTACTTGTGCATGTTTAATTTATGTTATGTGTGGTGATTAATCGAAACGCAATCAAACTCAATCGCAATCGAAACAGTATGATAATTGGTGGAGAAGAGATAGTGCAAGATATGAGTGTTGGGATTAAAAGTAACTTGACTAAGAAACTATATCGCATCGAAATGCTCGCAATCGAAATCGAAACGGCAAAACTTGTCTTACCGAACACTCGAACCAAGCGACTGATCGATCAGGCGACCAGCCGACCGACCAGTCGTTCGATCGGACTGCCGTCCGATCGGACGGGCTGTCCGATCAAGCTGCCAGCCGAACGACCAGCCCTTTCCATTTCGGGTAACCCTATAAATACCCCTTGCCACTTTCACATTTTTTACTTTTGGTAACTGACGTCTGACCAACACTTTCACCTTGGTTTTTCTTCGATTTCTCGTAATTCCGGTAAGATCTCGTCCTAAATCTTGTACTTCCTTAATCTACACGCACTCCTACACCTTTCTATCTTTAGAATCTTGACTTTTAACCATGAAATCATCAAGATTCAAGGTGTTCTAGGATGACGTCATCATGTGTTCTCTAAGAACTTCATGTTTTGTCCTCAATCCACCAAGAATAACTTGGATCTAACCGATTTCCACATAAACAAACAACGATCTTTCATAGATCTAAACATATTCATAAGTATTGATGAGGTTTCTGTTGTTTAGCACGTTATCAACACATCTCGATAAAACGACAAACAATCAAAACAACCAAGTGTAAGATGAACAGGTCGACCAGGACGGAGTGCCATCCGAACGGACTACTGTCCAAACGGACAGCAAACCGTACGACTGGCCAATCCGCACGACTTGCACCTTGGGTCCCACACTTATCCATTTTTACCAACATTTGAAGTCTGAGTGTTGAATGAATTGTTGTCCAATCGGACTACCATCCGATCAAACTGCCACCCGAACCATGAGATATTTGAACTTCAACGCTTAAACAATTTTCAACATGCCACCCGATCGAACGACCGTCCGATCAAGTGACAACCTATTGCGAACTTGTTCTCACTGAAGTGCCCAACCAATCGGGTTGCCGACCGATCGAACAACCGTCCGATCGACCGACCGACCTAAAAGGTAGAGATACTTCAATGTTTTTCAAATGCTACAATAAAAACTTCAAAAGTCAAGCCATCATACACAAACAGATCCTTCCTAGAGGAAGAAACAATCCACTCGAACGGCCATCCGACCGGACAACCGTCCGAACGGACTACCATCCGCACGACTGGCTGTCCGATCGGATTATCCGATCGGACAGCTGTTCGACTCACTTCTACTTTGCATCGCTTTATGCGTCACTTATCATTATGCTATCGAACTGTTCAGGCTAACCCTACTCTCTAGCGCTCCCTTCAATCCATCAATCGCTGTGAGTATACTCGATCCCTTTTTTGCATTACGCACTTTTGGGTGTTACATACGTTACTTATACAAAATCACCTCTAACACACTACGCAATACTTTAAAAGCTAACTGCTATCGCATGTATACGTGACTTAATGAATGCTAGTTTGTTATGTTTACACATGGCATGCTGTCTACCTGCCTTAGCAACGATAGTACTATTAGTTTGGACTCAGCACCCATTCACTAGGGGGTTGTTAAGGACAATTACCTACATGGCTCACAGTGGTGAGTATGTATCGTGAACTTGTGACAACTGCCACTTTTCGGTAACTTTCTTACACTGAAAGTACTCATTTTAGCTACATTTTTATGCATTTTGAACACCCGAACTGCGTATTTCGTAACATACACTTAGAATACTCATGGAATACTTACTTAGGATGCATATGATTCATTTTTATTAAGTACATTTTAAACAGTTTAAACAATGCATCGAAACTACTAGAAAAGCACCTAGAAAACTAGTATTCTGACGAAAACGCAGGATCCGCAGAAATCATCTAAACGACATCTTTAGGACTCAGACGGAAGTCCAACATCTAATATATATTAAACCCTAACTAGGAATGCAAGGGTTTGATTTAAAACCTTTCCGAAGTCAGATAACACTAAAAATTGCCCGAAAAGCACTAAAAGCGACGATTTCAACACTTTTCCGCATAAATTCTGCAGAAATCAGCCTTCTAATATTTTTACGACATGTAAAAATGTTATTTAACATAGAATTCATGTGAGGATACATTCGGGTATCATCCGAACCAAAAACTACAGCAAATCTTTTTTTAATGGTCATCTAGTGTTAATTGGATCATTATGGTCTAGTAATGATCATTTAACACCCTTTAAACACTTAAACACTTATACTTATAAATTTCCTAAACAACTACCTAAAGGTTCTAACACTTTTACTAAGTAAATCAAGAAGCAAAAACAAAGGGAACCCCCCCCCCCATTCACGGTTGCAACATCCCCTTGTGGGACCCACTTTTTCAACTAGTTACCACAAATATCCTAAGTTTGCAAGTGGATTAACCAAGTGGACAAGTGGTGAATGTTGGTGAAAGATTGTTAACACTTTTTGAAGCTTAGTTTACTAGCACATTACACACACTTTACACTATAACTTTCACACACAAACTCTCTCAACCATAACCCCATTTTCAGTCAAGAACACCCCTCCCCCATCTTCATTTTCAAGCCACTTTCATGATGATCAAGATGCATTTTCATGGAACTTGAGAAGATCAAAGGCATACACAAGTTGAAGCAATCTTTCTCATCCATCTAAGAGCTCACAAGCATCAAGATCATCATTTTTCTTTTCTTAATCATCATCAAGATCATCCCTAGCCATTAGTGCTAGAAGTAAGCTTCAACAATCTCTTTTTCATACTTATTTATGTATTTATTGTTTAAAGAACAAGTTATAACTAAAACAATCATACCGAATAATATGAAAATACAAAGAAGCAAAATAATAATCATGATATAAAAGTGTGTTTATGTTGTGATTTAAAGATGATTACTTGCATATTTGATCTAGTTTTGATGATTAGCATACAAATAACTTGTTAGATGATGTTTAAAAACATAATCTAACAAGTGTACATGAAAATGTTTAGGGGTTTTGTTAAACATAAATGTTTAGATGGATGATCATGATCTTTGATTTTGTTAAAGTATGTAAGGTTTTTAACTAAAAATAATACTTTTACAAAGTTATAAAAAGAAACATACAAGATGGGTTTTATAAAAAGCTTGTTAAAACTAGAAGTAAAGTATGATTTTTGAACTAGTAAACATATGTAAAGATCATACCAAAACCCTACATGATTACGAGTTCATCTTGTTAAGTTTATGTTATAAATCTCATATGTTTTTATTAAGAAAAATATGAGAAGATTAGTGGTGATTTTATAAGAAAAAGATATGTTTTATTAAACATGACAAAGTTCATATTTCTAATAAAATATGGCAATATTTCTTAAAACTCATAAGTTATAAAAACTATTATTTTTGACAAAATCTTATTAGATTAAAAGATTTTAAAGAATAGTTTTTATAAAAGCAAAGTTTGATATAAATATATATTTTTGAGAAAATATATATTTAGTTAACTTAACAACTTATGTGCTATGTGTTATTTGTTTGTATTAGTTATATTTGTGATAACTAGGAACTTGAATACAATGGTACAAATGAACACAATGTACATTTCGACTAAAGTCTTACAAGACTACAGTTAAATACGCCTTAAAACACACTTACGGACATTCCTAGCTTTCGAACACAACTTATGGTCAAAACCGACGACGGGCGAATCTATGAACATATCGCCATTCCGAGGAGTTACTACGACGTTTAGGCGATCTTTCGACGCAAATACATACAAATCACCGACAACAATATCCGGATGTTTTGGAACTTATAAAGACTATTATGTATTCTTTTAACTAAAAAGCCTATACTTAGTAACTTTTATAAAAATGAAAGAATATATTTTTAACACATGGGCTTATTTTATAACAAATGGGCTTATTTTACATATGGGCCTATTTTATGTAAATGGGCTTATTTATGATACAAATGAGCTATTTTACAAATGGGCTTATCGTCCTAATTGGGCTTAACATAAATACAGGGGCTAAGCCCAATATCAAGACTCATGGGCTAAGCCCAAAACCCAACATATGGGCCAAGGCCCAATAACATTCAGCCCAATAACATTTAGGCCCAACACTATTGAGGCCCAACACTATTTAGGCCCAACACTATTTAGGCCCAACACTATTTAGGCCCAACACTATTTAGGCCCAACACTATTTGGGCCCAATAACATGAATTCTTGGGCTAAGCCCAATGACATATAATTGATAAAAATTACAATTATACAATTTACTTATACAAATACACGAAATCAAGAAGACAAGAGCTGATGATACAACTCACGAGATTACATATATATATATATATATATATATATGGTGAAATATATATATAACAGTTTAACAATTCATTCATCTAATACACAGTTCAACGAACAATAAAGACATACAAGTCTTACACATATTTAAGACACAAGACTTGTACTCAAGTCATTTACAAAGACCGAAGTGTCTAACAAATATAGAACGTTTGTAGGTCGTGACACTATTCAGGACGACCGTACGTCAGATCACAGTTACTTACAATTCACGGACGCAATTCTGTGAGTTCATGTCCCCTATTCATTTAAATGTTTTACAACTTTACAACTATCGGGTAAAATACATGTTCAACGTATGTTAAAGTTAGGGAATGAAACACCTTAGATCATGTGTGAACTAGGGTTATACATCTAAGCACCATTAATCCAGTTTGGACCTAGGTACAAGTGGTTAGATCTAATGGGTTTTGGCGAGCCCCACTCTTGGTCGTGGACCCATACAGAAGAGTGCTTTTGTGTCCCAGTCGATAGGAGTCGACATAAAATCGTCTAGGGTTGGATTGCTTCCTTTTTCGTCACACATATTAATGTCCTTGCAAAACATTAATGATCAACGATTTCATTGACGCTTTACATACTACATCATTACATACAGATACATTTTATACAACTCACATTTTATGGATACATTTTATACAACTCACATTTTATGGATACATTTTATACAACTCCCCTTTTACAGGTACATTTTATACAACTCACATTTTACAAATACATCTCATACAACTAAACTGCATGAACTCGCCAACTTTTGTTGATGTTTTCAAACTTAATATGTATTTCAGGAAATTAGTGGACCACGCAGACATTTCAGTCAAGGAAAGCAAGTATTAAGACTCCATGCCACCATTTGAAGGGTTTGACCGTTATATACCGCCTCTTCGCGGTGATATAGTGGTCAAAGCCTTGACATTTTAAGACTTACATTTTGATGTATAAAACAATGACAACTTATTTTCATTTGATGGTTTGTAACCAATACATTTAACTTATGTTGCGTTCTTTTAAAAAGATTATGACAATGGCATTGGAGCTTGTTTTTATTCATTTAGTATGTTCACTTATATTGTTATGCAATGAGAACCGATCTTGCGTTCTTTTAAAAAGATTATGACAATGGCATTGGCATTGGAGCTTGTTTTTATTCATTTAGTATGTTCACTTATATTGTTATGCAATGAGAACCGATCAGATCACACCTCGTGCTTCCGCTATGAGCGGGTGTGACAGGTTGGTATCAGAGCATCGATTGTAGTGAACCAGGATTCTTTCTCGAGTCTAAGTCTACAATCACTAGGGACCTCTCACGAAAACCTCTTGTTCATGTTGAACAGATTATAAATAAAATTAGACAAGTCAAAAGGTTTTCATTGCATAAACATTTTTCAAGGTCCACTACAACAAAAATTCACTTCAGATAAATCAAGCGAGGACATTTCCATGGGTGAAGTCTATGAGAAATATACACATTACATTAACAGACTATGTGCCTACAATACATTACATTATCAGTTTACGCATTATAAACGGTTTACAAGTTCAGCTTATGCAAGATAGAAATCCTTGTTAGATAGGATTTTATGTGATTATATATAAATGATTTATATATGTGTTCTAAGGAATATTGTGGCAAGAACAAAATGCCTTCGACTTCGAATTCCATTGTCATCCTTGACACACATAACATGGTTAAGACACGACATCTTTTACACAAGATATGATACTCTATTTTCAAACATGACATATTTTATACAATACATCGACCTCATGTCTATTGCAGATCTTATAACGAACGTGGTTCCTGAGTGAGACCATAAAGCATTGATCTCGTGGAAGAATGGTTACTTTCTCGCGGATGCTGAGACGCCTGACTTCAGTAGTGACGATGAGGCAGAGGTGGCAGCCTTAGACAACAACTCCATTAGTGGGACGAGGTCCCTGTGGCTCGTACAAATCATCATTGACGACACTCTTGTCCAGTTAAGGAAGATGAAGTACTCATCTTGAAGGTGCCCCTCCAGTTGTTATCTTTACAAATTCTCTCTATTTTTATTTCATTTAATGTCGTGCCGTTCTGCGAGTAATGACAACGGACGTTGACACGTGAACTATCATGAAGTTTCCTTCTATGTTGAAGGTATATAGACAATAGTGTCCTCTCTCTGACTGATCGCATGCTCTAAACGAGAGAATGCTAGGGTGACCATGCAAGACAATTTATTATTACGGGGGCCCACGTAATAACAACTTGTAGTGCATGGAAATTCTGGTGGACTCTGCGGGTCAAGCTAATGATCACTATCCATTCAAAATTCTTAAGTGTTCAAGTTTCTATCTAGTAGAACACTAACCGAGATGGTTACTATAACACCCTACAATACAATACAGGAAGACGATACGTCTTCATTCGCGTCTAAACATTTGATCTATAACACGAGTTGTTCGAGACTAGTCATCTAAATAAACAAAATTTGTTAACCACTCATGGAGGATCTTTCCCCAACATTCTAGAATTCTTGTACATGAGTTCGTTCCTTGGTGTCTATGGCACCTTATCTTACTTATTGGAAATGAATACAATAAATTCCGTCATTTGACATTTGTCCTATCCAAAGGGATAGTATGGCATGAGCCATGCTACAACTCCCTCATTTCATTCTATTTGACATCTATGAAGATCTTAATGATCTTGTTGGAGCTCGTGAAGCTCAAGCATTATTACCATATTCGTCACATGGGCAAGTACAACAAAGGAATTTCTCTACTTCGGATAATCAAAGCCTATGTAGTATGGAATGCATACTATAGGGACGAAGGCCACTGGTTGGTTTCCCCTCCTCAACAAATTATTTCGTTTTCCACTTAGATAACACACAAGAGGCACTACGCATTTTGGTTGCGGTTATCCACATTATCATTTATTCAAACATGTATGAATAATACGGTCTTGAGGAATTTATGACCAATTTCTTTCTTCATTCTTGGGCACATGATAGACTATATTTATCCAAAAATATATGTCTAGATTCTTTTAATGTTGTATATTAAAAAGATCATGGCGCCTGGAGGATGGTCTACACTGAAAAAGGGGTTAACTAATCAACATCTCACAGTCAAACTAAAGTTCTTATGGAACAACACGAGGGTGCAGAAATTGCACAACATGAGGTTAATCGGGACGACACTAGTGACGGTACTGGTGGTACTAGTAGTTCAAGTGATTCAAATCCCGATGGATCGGGAATGAGTAGCAGTGCCACACCAGAAGATGCGACCACACAACGCCTTAATTTTAAGACTTTTCGGACTGTAAGCGGCAAGACCTTGATAATATGAGAGGTGCGGTAGGTTCTGTCTGCCACGTAAAGACAATGAAGTCGGTTAGTCATACTATGAAACGCATTCCTGAGAGACAATTAGATACACAGAGAGTCTCCTGCTGAACGCAACCTTAACTTGGTGGAATCTCCAGGTACAAACGCTAGGAAGGGATACAGTGAAGAGGTTGTCGGGGGAAGAACTCAAGGATCTTATACGAGAAGAGTATTTCTTGCTGATTTAAATTCCAAGGTTAGAAACAAATTCTAGAACTCAATCTTGACTTAGAGCCAATGTTGTTGGTTACACCCGAGGCTTTCACGATATCTCAAGGGTTGTTTCCATACTACGTAACACCCGAATTCAAACGCATTGCGCGTTACATATGGGATTTAGCCCCGGAGATCCGAGGCATGACCGCATCATCCCACCCTACCTCGATCACTCAAACAGTAGTTACTCGACACGTTTCAAATCAACCAACATTTCACATCCATGTTATTTAATACTGGTGCCAATTTTAGCTTCATCTCAACATTTCACATACATGAGTTTCATGGCTAGGGACGGGATTATCCTAGCTACAATTAGGGATTGGGTTATCCTATATCTAAACATATGGTTGGCTTATCAAACATCTAAACATATGGATCGGGTTATCCTACATCTAAACATATGGATTGGGTTATCCTACATTAAAACATAGGGTTCCTAAAACTTTACAGTGAAGTCCTCGCCACACAGAATTTAAAATGTACCTGGCCTAGAGCCAAGTAAGCTAGACGTCCCCTCATTCTATAGAATCGACATACGGTAAACTAGTCGAGTCAGGGAAAGTTGTTAGAGGATGTTCTTTGGAACTTGGCGAGCGAAGATTCAGTATCGATCTCTTACCCGTTGAGTTGGGTAGTTTCGACGTAGTGGTTGGCATGGATTGGTTATCCGATAACCAAGCCGAAGTCTTTTGTCATGAGAAGGTCATTCGCCTACCACTACTAAACAAAGAGAGACTTGTTATTCATGGAGAGAAGCACGACACACCATTGAGGATCATCAATTGCATGAAGGCACAGAGACGCTTACCGAAAGATTGTGTTGCCTTTCTAGCACATATTGTCGACAAGAAGGCCATTGAACCACAACTGATAGATATTCCAGTGGTAAAAAAAAAGTTTCTTGAAGTCTTTCCTGAAGACTTGCCGGGACTATAACCATATCGACAAGTCGAGTTTCATATCAACTTGGTACCGGGAACCGCACCCGTAGCCAAATCTCCATATCGATTAGCACCTTCTGAAATGCAAGAGTTATCCACACAACTTCAAGAGTTGTTAGATAAAGTATTCACAAGGCCAAGCTACTCACTTTGTGGAGCACCGGTCCTATTTGTGAAGAAGAAGGACAGAACGTTCAGAATGTGCATAGCGTACATAGAGTTGAATAAACTCACCACCAAGGATCGGTATCCACTACCGAGGATTGATGACTTATTCGGTCAATTGCAAATTTCAAGCTTCTACTCCATGATAGACTTATGATCGGGGTACCACAAGATACGATACAAGAGGAAAGCATACCAAGGACGGCTTTTCAAACTCGTTATGGTCATTGCGAGTTTCTCGTTATGCCCTTTGGTTTAACGAGCGCACCAGCGGTCTTCATGGATTTAATAAACCGTGTGTGCCAGCCGTATCTTGACAAATTCGTCATAGTGTTCATTGACGACAACCATATCTTGACAAATTCGTGATAGTGTTCATTGACGACATTTTGATATACTCACGATCGGCAGACGAGCACGAACAACATTTGAGAACCATCTTAGAACTACTCAAGAAGGAGAAACTATACGTGAAATTTTCCAAATGCGAGTTTTGGATTCTTGAAGTACAATTTCTCGGGCATATAGTGAACGAGAAAGGTATTCAAGTAGACCCCTCGAAGATCGAAGAAATTAAAAACTAGGAAGTACCCAAGACTCCAACTGAAGTCCGATAATTCTTGGGATTAGCAGGGTACTATCGGAGATTTATAGAGAATTTTTCTAAAATTTTCTCAACCGCTAACCTCCCTTACCTAAAAAGACAAGAAGTTCGATTGGGGTGAGAAACAAGAAGAGTCATTTCAACTACTCAAGGATAAGTTGTGCGAGGCACCAATCTTATCACTACCCGATGGTACCGATGACTTCATAGTATACTGTGATGCATCGCATCAAGGATTGGGTTGCGTACTTATGCAACGGGATAAGGTTATCGCGTACGCATCACGACAGCTAAAAGTTCATGAAAAGAACTATACCACTCATGACCTCGAGTTAGGCGCAGTGGTATTCGCTTTGAAAATATGGCGACATTATTTATATGGTACTCAATATACAATTTTCACGGATCATAAAAGTCTTCAACATATCTTCAATCAAAGAGAATTAAATATGCGTCAACGACGTTGGATTGAATTGTTGAACGACTATGATTGTGAAATAAAGTACCATCCGGGCAAGGCGAACATTGTAGTAGACGCCTTGAGCCGCAAGGAACGAGTTAGAACTTTGAGAGTTCAAGCATTAGAGACCACGATTCACACAGATCTTACCATACGAATCCATGATGCACAACAAGAAGCTCTCAAGGAAGAACATCTTAAAGCAGAGTCACTTCGAGGCATGGAAAAACAATTAGTGCCGAAAGAGGATGGAACTTTGTACTTTGTAGGAAGAATTTGGGTTCCACTCTTTGGAGGCCTTCGAGATCTTATTTTTTAGGAAGCTCATCGGTCGAAGAACTCGATCCATCCTAGATCAGATAAAATGTACCAAGACTTTAAGGAGTACTATTGGTGGCCTAACCTCAAAAAGGATATCGCTACTTATGTCGGGAAATGCTTGACCTGCGCGCAGGTCAAG
Organism: Helianthus annuus; assembly: GCF_002127325.2. Taxonomy (NCBI): domain Eukaryota; kingdom Viridiplantae; phylum Streptophyta; class Magnoliopsida; order Asterales; family Asteraceae; genus Helianthus; species Helianthus annuus. Next base: position 20,404,491 of record NC_035436.2, on the reverse strand, counting down.
GCAGAATATCAGAAACCCTCGAGCTTGCTGCAACAACCCGAGATTCCCATTTGGCAATGGGAACAAATATCGATGGACTTCATTACGAAATTAACCACGACCTCAAGAGGCCACGACATGATATGGGAAATCGTCGATAGATTGACAAAAAAATCCACACACTTCTTGCCGATACGGGAGAAGGATAGCACAGAGAAACTAGCGGAACTCTATCTCAAAGAAATAGTGGCTCGTCATGGAGTGCCTATTTAAATCATCTCAGACCGAGACGGTCGCTTTATTTCAAGAATTTGGAAGACATTCCAACAGGCCTTTGGATCTCATCTAAATCTAAGCGCGGCCTTTCATCCACAAACTGACGGCCAGAGCGAACGGACAATCCAAACACTCGAAGATATGTTTCGTGCGTATGTTATGGATTTGGGCGGCAATTGGGATACTCACTTATCGTTGGTTGAGTTTTCCTACAACAACAGCTACCACACAAGTATATAAGCTGCACCGTTTGAAGCTCTCTATGGTCGAAAGTACCGCTCTCTGCTATGTTGGGCGGAAGCAGGCAATAAACAACTAAGAAGTTCGGAATTAGTCCAAGAGACTACGGATAAAAATTTTCAGATTAGAAACAGTATCAAGACGGCTCGCGATCCACAAAAGAGCTACGCAGACAAGAGACGGAAGCCATAAGCTTTCGAGGTCGGAGACAAAGTCTTATTGAAAGTCTCGACTTGGAAGGGCGTAGCAAGGTTCGGTAAGCGTGGAAAGCTTAACCCACGATATGTAGGACCATTTGAAATCTTAGAGAAGATTGGCACCGTTTCCTACAAACTGAAGTCACTAGAAGAACTAAGTAGTGTACACGACACATTTCATGTGTCGAATCTTAAGAAGAGTCCAACACAAGAAACGGTTATCATCCCGGCGGATGAAGTTCATATCGATGACAAACTCCAATTCATAAAGCACCTGTTAAGGTCATGGACCGGAAGGTCCAGAAAATATGAAGGAGTCGTAACATATTAGTAAAAATTCATTGGAACTCTCGACACAGACCCGAATATACTTGGGAACGTGAAGATCAAATCAAAACCAAAATATACCCACCTGTTCGAGAATATTCCTGCAAAGGATGACTCATCTTGAATTCCGGGACGAAATTCTCAATAACAGGGGGAGAATGTGACAACTGCCACTTTTCGGTAACTTTCTTACACTCAAAGTACTCGTTTTAGCTACATTTTTATGCATTTTGAACACCCGAACTGCGTATTTCGTAACATACACTTAGAATACTCATGGAATACTTACTTAGGATGCATATGATTCATTTTTATTAAGTACATTTGAAACAGTTTAAACAATGCATCGAAACTACTAGAAAAGCACCTAGAAAACTAGTATTCTGATGAAAACGCAGGATCCGCAGAAATCATCTAAACGACATCTTTAGGACTCAGACGGAATTCCAACATCTAAAATATATTAAACCTAACTAGGAATGCAAGGGTTTGATTTAAAACCTTTCCGAAGTCCCATAACACTAAAAATTGTCCGAAAAGCACTAAAAGCGACGATTTCAACACTTTTCCGCAGAAATTATGCAGAAATCAGCCTTCTAATATTTTTACGACATGTAAAAATGTTATTTAACATAGAATTCATGTGAGGATACATTCGGGTATCATCCGAACCAAAAACTACAGCAATTCACACAAGTTACACAACTTAGCGTTCAAATAACATCTAACCGAAACAATTCGAAACGAATACCCGAACAATATCAAATCTTTTTTTAATGGTCATCTAGTGTTAATTGGATCATTATGGTCTAGTAATGATCATTTAACACCCTTTAAACACTTAAACACTTATACTTATAAATTTCCTAAACAACTACCTAAAGGTTCTAACACTTTTACTAAGTAAATCAAGAAGCAAAAACAAAGGGAACTCCCCCCCCCCCATTCACGGTTGCAACATCCCCTTGTGGGACCCACTTTTTCAACTAGTTACCACAAATATCCTAAGTTTGCAAGTGGATTAACCAAGTGGACAAGTGGTGAATGTTGGTGAAAGATTGTTAACACTTTTTGAAGCTTAGTTTACTAGCACATTACACACACTTTACACTATAACTTTCACACACAAACTCTCTCAACCATAACCCCATTTTCGGTCAAGAACACCCCTCCCCCATCTTCATTTTCAAGCCACTTTCATGATGATCAAGATGCATTTTCATGGAACTTGAGAAGATCTAAGGCATACACAAGTTGAAGCAAGCTTTCTCATCCATCTAAGAGCTCACAAGCATCAAGATCATCATTTTTCTTTTCTTAATCATCATCAAGATCATCCCTAGCCATTAGTGCTAGAAGTAAGCTTCAACAATCTCATTTTCATACTTATTTATGTATTTATTGTTTAAAGAACAAGTTATAACTAAAACAATCATACCGAATAATATGAAAATACAAAGAAGCAAAATAATAACCATGATATAAAAGTGTGTTTATGTTGTGATTTAAAGATGATTACTTGCATATTTGATCTAGTTTTGATGATTAGCATACAAATAACTTGTTAGATGATGTTTAAAAACATAATCTAACAAGTGTACATGAAAATGTTTAGGGGTTTTGTTAAACATAAATGTTTAGATGGATGATCATGATCTTTGATTTTGTTAAAGTATGTAAGGTTTTTAACTAAAAATAATACTTTTACAAAGTTATAAAAAGAAACATACAAGATGGGTTTTATAAAAAAGCTTGTTAAAACTAGAAGTAAAGTATGATTTTTGAACTAGTAAACATATGTAAAGATTATACCAAAACCCTACATGATTATGAGTTCATCTTGTTAAGTTTATGTTATAAATCTCATATGTTTTTATTAAGAAAAATATGAGAAGATTAGTGGTGATTTTATAAGAAAAAGATATGTTTTATTAAACATGGCAAAGCTCATATTTCTAATAAAATATGGCAAATTTTTCTTGAAAATCATAAGTTATAAAAACTATATTTTTGACAAAATCTTTATTAGATTAAAAGATTTTAAAGAATAGTTTTTATAAAAGCAAAGTTTGATATAAATATATATTTAGTTAACTTAACAACTTATGTGCTATGTGTTATTTGTTTGTATTAGTTATATTTATGATAACTAGGAACTTGAATGCAATGGTACAAATGAACACAATGTACATTTCGACTAAAGTCTTACAAGTCTACAGTTAAATACGCCTTAAAACACACTTACGGACATTCCGAGCTTTCGAACACAACTTATGGTCAAAACGGACGACGGGCGAATCTATGAACATATCGCCATTCCGAGGAGTTACTACGACGTTTAGGCTATCTTTCGACACGAATACATACAAATCACCGACAACAATATCCGGATGTTTTGAAACTTATAAAAACTATTATGTATTCTTTTAACTAAAAAGCCTATACTTAGTAACTTTTATAAAAAATGAAAGAATATATTTTTAACACATGGGCTTATTTTATAACAAATGGGCTTATTTTACATATGGGCCTATTTTATATAAATGGGCTTATTTATGATACAAATGGGCTATTTTACAAATGGGCTTATCGTCCTAATTGGGCTTAACATAAATACATGGGCTAAGCCCAATATCAAGACTCATGGGCTAAGCCCAAAACCCAACATATGGGCCAAGGCCCAATAACATTAAGCCCAATAACATTTAGGCCCAACACTATTGAGGCCCAACACTATTTAGGCCCAACACTATTTAGGCCCAACACTATTTGGGCCCAATAACATGAATTCTTGGGCTAAGCCCAATGACATATAATTGATAAAAATTACAATTATACAATTTACTTATACAAATACACGAAATCAAGAAGACAAGACCCGATGATACAACTCACAAGATTACATATATATATATATATATATATATATATATATATATATATATATATATATATATATATATATATGGTGAAATATATATAACAGTTTAACAATTCATTCATCTAATACACAGTTCAACGAACAATAAAGACATACAAGTCTTACACATATTTAAGACACAAGACTTGTACTCAAGTCATTTACAAAGACCGAAGTGTCTAACAAATATAGAACGTTTGTAGGTCGTGACACTATTCAGGACGACCGTACGTCAGATCACAGTTACTTACAATTCACGGACGCAATTCTGTGAGTTCATGTCCCCTATTCATTTAAATGTTTTACAACTTTACAACTATCGGGTAAAATACATGTTCAACGTATGTTAAAGTTAGGGAATGAAACGCCTTAGATCATGTGCGAACTAGGGTTATACATCTAAGCACCATTAATCCAGTTTGGACCTAGGTACAAGTGGTTAGATCTAATGGGTTTTGGCGAGCCCCACTCTTGGTCGTGGACCCATACAGAAGAGTGCTTTTGTGTCCCAGTCGATAGGAGTCGACATAAAATCGTCTAGGGTTGGATTGCTTCCTTTTTCGTCACACATATTAATGTCCTTGCAAAACATTAATGATCAGCGATTTCATTGACGCTTTACATACTACATCATTACATACAGATACATTTTATACAACTCACATTTTATGGATACATTTTATACAACTCCCCTTATACAGATACATTTTATACAACTCACATTTTACAGATACATCTCATACAACTAAACTGAATGAACTCGCCAACTTTTGTTGATGTTTTCAAACTTAACATGTATTTCGGGAAATTAGTGGACCACGCAGACATTTCAGTCAAGGAAAGCAAGTATCAAGATTCCATGCCACCATTTGAAGGGTTTGCCCGTTATATACCGCCTCTTCACGGTGATATAGTGGTCAAAGCCTTGACATTTTAAGACTTACATTTTGATGTATAAAACAATGACAACTTATTTTCATTTGATGGTTTGTAACCAATACATTTAACTTATGTTGTGTTCTTTTAAAACGATTATGACAATGGCATTGGAGCTTGTTTTTATTCATTTAGTATGTTCACTTATATTGTTATGCAATGAGAACCGATCAGATCACACCTCGTGCTTCCGCTATGAGCGGGTGTGACAGAACTGCCTTGGGCAGTCAACCCGCAGTCACTGGTATCGATAGGTTCATGTCGATAACTAACATGCCTCATTTCACTCTGTGTACGTGCTGGTTATGCGTAACGCTTTCGAACTCTATATGCTATTATCAAACTTGTATGCTCGCCTTTACACTATGTGTATTGACTTTTACTTTAACGTATGTGACAGGTGCTTAGGATGCTTTATTGCTTTCTTTGGTATGAAATCGAGGCTCGGAAAGACCTAGGTCAACAATAAACAATTGTCTGTAATAAAAATCTGAGTTGTCGGAACAGAACAATTTGACTAGGTCTTTCTGTAATAATTTGTATTATCTTATATGACATGGTATGAGACATGTTGCCTTAAATATATGGTAAATATAGTTGTTATGGAAACTTTTGGACAATCTGTTTCGCTCAGTGCCGCGCCCCGATGTTTCCGCCATCGGTTGGGGTGTGACAGATTGGTATCAGAGCCATAACTATAGAGAATTAGGCAAGACTCGACCTAGTCCGGGTCGATTGTCTTAGAGACCTAGTCTATAGTTAGGACCCAATAGACCGACTCGTGCATGTCCAGTAGGGATCATGTATGAGCTTACTGCTATTCCACATTATTCTCGCGCATGCTACACTATCACTGCACCCGAATTTTCAATAATGAATAGGCAATTAAGTCGAGATTAGGTGTGGAAACCGTAAATTCTCAATTAAATTGCTTGTTTGATCTGTATTTATCTATAAAACGCGAGAATTCGCATTGAACCAGGAGTGAAATCCATACTTTAGCGCGAATTTCGTCCCTATTTTATCAAAACAGGAACGAAGTTGTGAAGCCAGGGGTGAAACCCTAACCTTGACGACTTGTTCCGGCTTTTACTTGGTTTTACAAAACTCTTACCAAAGACTCGACGGACTCCAACGACCAGAAGTCACGATACGACTAAAGGGATGCGTGCCAAACGCCCAAGAATCAAGGCATAAGCACGGTCCTGAAAGTCAAAATATGTACGACAAGTCCTTGAGAATAGTCGAATCACTTTGGATAGTCAATGTCTAATAGCCGCAGACAATCTATTTCTCGATTTTTTTGTGTTTCGATTCTGAGCCCGCAACTGCTGACTCTGATGATTCGTTGATTTTATGTGTTTGTGTGTATTTACCTGCTTATGTGTTTAAATTTAAATTTTGGAGAATTAATCGATTTTTTGCTTTCACTTCGATCGACACGCACACCCCGCATTGCACTCCTATCTCAAAACGCTGACAAATCGCTAAATTATGGACGACCTCAAGCTATGTTATACGCCTATACTATACTAATTGCTATGCTAAACGCGATCGCTATATTCAAACACTCGCAGACTTTGAATGATAGGTTTCTGTATTCTGACTGCATCTTGTGATTACGTGCGTATGTGCTACTGTGTTTCTGTGCCCTACGTTCTTATACGCTTACGTGCTTTACGTGTTTATGTGCTTCTGTGCTTATGTGAATCGGTGATTATGTGCTTACATGTTTATGTGATACATGTTTCAATGTATTCCCGAGCTTTAGAAAGTATTATACGTGTGAGGTGAGATTCGATTTATGACGTGTCTAAGACCTATGACAATGTCTGCTGCAGACAATGTCAACTGGACCATCATCTGGACCCCGACACCCACGACTCACTCGTCAAGAACAGAGGGACAAACGCCTTGCTGCCATCCTCGCTAAGCAAGTGGCCAAGGTGGTGCCTCAGATCGTGAATGAAATTTACGAGAATGTTAGCAAATCGTCTGAGGAATCTACAACCGAAGCTCCTAAAGTTGCTACCAAGACTGCTTTCAGCTTCAAGCAGTTCAAGGCTTGCCGTCCGAAAGAATTCACTGGAGAAGATGGCCCGACGGCTATGTTTCAATGGTTCGATTCCATCGAAGTCACTCTGCGCCAGAGTGGATGTCCGGAAAATCTCCGCACTCTAAACGCTACCGGCGTCTTCCAGTCCCGCGCATTAGACTGGTGGATGGCCGAAAGAAACAAACGCGGAAATGATGCAGCCTATGAGCTGACGTGGGAAGAGTTGAAAGCCATCATGATGGACGAATTCTGCCCTCCCCATGAACGCCAAAATCTAGAGGACGAATTCTGGAATATTAAGCAGAAGGAAGGTGACAACGCTGCCCTGACTGCTCGTTTTAAGCAGCTCAGCATCATCTGTCCGATCAAGTGAAGACGCCCGACATGACGATCAAGAAGTACTTTCGAGCTCTACCCGATTGTGTTGAGGATTTTGTGCACGCCGCAAAGCCAACAATGATTGAAGAAACTTACTTGCTTGCCGCTGAAATCAACGACAAAAGGGTAAAAGCTGGTTTTTGGGATAAGCCTTCAAAGTCCCTGCATCAAGTCACTACCGCACCAACCGCTGAACCGCCGCTGCTCAATCGTCAAAATCCTCACGCCGTAGGAAGAAGAACAACAACAGTAGCTCCAGCAACAAGAACTGTGCTGCCACCACCACTGCTGCTCCACTTCAAGCTGTACCGGCTCAGCAGCGGTCTCACCACCGCCCATCACCAGTTACTTATGCACCGCCTGCTAAGCGTGCATACACAGGCCCCCACCCTGCTTGCCCGACATACTCCTATCATCACCCGGTGGGTCTCGCCTGCCGTTTCTGTGCTCACTGCAATATGTACGGCCACTTCACTGCTAACTATCGTACTGGCCCTCGTCAAGCCCCTACTCAAGCCACTGCTCATCAAGCTCTGCTCCCAGCCCCTCAAGGCCAACACGCGACTCAGGCACCCGCGGTCAACGCCCGAGTCTGCTTCGCATGTGGTGATCCCAACCACTTTGCGAACATGTGCCCGAACAGTGTTGTGAAACAAGAGCCCCAGCAGCAGCAGCCTCACCAGCAGCAACAGCCGCAGCAGCAGCAACAAGCCGCACATGCCAGAACTTTCAACATCAATGTGCGCCAAGCCCAGGCTGAAAACAACGTGGTCAATGGTATGTTCCTTGTGAATGGTATTTATGCTTCATGTTTGTTTGATACTGGAGCTGATAACTGCTTTGTATCGTTTGAATTCGAGAAGCTCCTTAGTCGTAAGCGCTCCCATCTCCCCTCGACGTTGGATGTAGAAGTCGCCACCGGAAGAACTGTCGCCGTTAATTCTGTTCTTCGTGATTGTATTCTCGATCTCAACAATCACATCTTCCCAATTGACCTTATTCCGATGCAACACGGAAGTTTTGACGTCATAGTAGGCATGGACTTTCTTCGCGAAAACCATGCTGAAGTTGTGTGTTTCGATAAGATGATTCGATTCTCGCTCGCGAGTGGTGATTTATTGTGTGTCTATGGTGAAACTGCCTCGAAAGGTCTCAAACTCATGTCATGTGTCCAAGCTAGCAAGTATCTCCGCAAGGAATACAGAGCTTTCTTGGCGAACATTATAGTAGCAGAGAAGGAAAAGAAAGGTAATCCGGGAATAAGCGATGTCCCCGTTGTGTGTGAATTTCCGAATGTTTTCCCCGAAGATCTACCAGGTTTACCTCCAAGTCGTGATATCGACTTTCATATCGGCCTCATTCCTGGAGCCAACCCTGTTGCCAAAGCCCCTTACCCACTCGCACCGTCCGAAATGCGTGAACTCTCGAGTCAGCTTTAGGAATTACTCGAAAAAGGCTTTATTCGCCCGAGCACCTCTCCAAGGGGCGCGCCAGTCCTCTTCGTTAAAAAGAAGGATGGGTCGTTCAGGATGTGCATCGACTATCGGGAACTGAATAAGTTAACCATCAAGAACCGCTATCCCCTGCCTCGCATTGACGATTTGTTTGATCAGCTACAAGGTGCTACATGTTTCTCGAAGATCGATCTATGCTCAGGCTATCACCAGCTACGCATTCAAGAGGAGGATATACCCAAAACCACGTTTCGCACTCGTTATGGCCATTATGAATTCGTTGTTGTGCCTTTCGGTTTAACCAATGCGCCGCGGTTTTCATGGATCTGATGAATCGAGTGTGTAAACCATATCTCGACCGTTTCGTCATCGTGTTCATTGTCGATGTCTTGATCTATTCCAAGTCGAAAGCCGAACACGCGCAACATCTACGTTTGGTTCTCGAGCTACTCCAGGGGAATCGACTCTATGCCAAGTTCTCCAAGTGTGAATTTTGGCGGGAGGAGGTTCAGTTCCTCGGTCACATTGTCAATAGTCAAGGTATTCATGTCGATCCCGCGAAGATTGAAGTAGTTAAGAGTTGGATTACGCCGAAGAACCCGTCTGAAGTCCGTTCTTTTCTCGGATTAGCGGGCTATTATCAACGATTTATCGAAGGATTCTCAAATATCGCTGTGCCGCTTACCGCTCTCACGCATAAAGACAAGCCTTTTGTTTGGAGAACCGAACAAGAGTCTGCCTTCCAAACCCTCAAGCACATGCTTTGCAATGCTCCTGTTCTCGCTTTAGCCGACGGAAACGACAACTTTATAGTCTATTGCGATGCCTCGAACCCTGGTCTTGGTTGTGTTCTTATGCAACGGGACAAGGTTATAGCTTACGCATCTCGTCAGCTCAAAATCCACGAGAAGAACTATACAACCCACGATCTCGAGCTAGGCGCAGTTGTTTTTGCGTTAAAGATTTGGCGACACTACCTGTATGGTACCAAGTGTATGATCTTCACCGATCATAGGAGCCTACAACACATCTTTGACCAGAAGGAACTTAATATGCGTCAACGTTGATGGGTGGAACTTCTCAACGATTACGACTGTGAGATTCTGTAAGACCCTAATACGTATTTGACTAAAAGTCGCAGCGGAAGTTCAAGTCATAAACTTTCTTTCATTATAAACACCTTAACTTATTTAAAAATTAACTTTAACATAACTCTTTCACATAAATCCATCAATCGACTTATTTACTAAGTAAAAACATAGCTTATGTTTACTACATTATATACATCAACGTTCCCGTACAATCTCACTAGTGACTCGATCCTCGATCTCTATTCCTTGATGATCCTCATGACTCGTACTACCTGCGCTCACCACATAAAATTCATAACATTAGTACGCATTATAAACATACAAGATTTATTCACGTTTACTTTTTATTCCGTTAACTCTTTACATCCCAGCTTTCCATCTGATCGTACAATCCGTGGTGAGACTTTCTCATTGTACCTGCGTTACACTTCGTTCACAAGGCACACTATTATTATCGTCAATACTCAATTTCATTGAATACTTGCGTATATACTTTCATACATACTTACATATATGCATCCGTTCACACATAACTACTTACAAACCTACGTACCTACATTCATACGTACGTTCCTACATACGTGCATACCTACATACATACATACATACATACATGTCTACATACATACCTATTACATGCCTTCTCACAACCCTACATATGTGCACACATTCGTACATACTCACTTGGATATATATATACACATACACATACTACCTACATACACACCTACATACGTACATACATTCAATAGGATCCCACATTTAGGTACCATTTTACTATATATTCCTTAGGATCCCACATTTAGGTACCATTTTACTATATATTCCTTAGGATCCCACATTTAGGTACCATATTACTATGTATTCTTTAGAATCCCACATTTAGGTACCTTATTACTACATATTCTTTAGGATCCCACATTTAGGTACCTTATTACTACATATTCTTTAGGATCCCACATTTAGGTACCTTATTGCTACATATTCTTTAGGATCCCACATTTAGGTACCTTATTACTACATATTCTTTAGGATCCCACATTTAGGTACCATATTACTACATATTCCTTAGGATCCCACATTTAGGTACCTTATTACTACATATTCTTTAGGATCCCACATTTAGGTACCGTATTACTACATATTCTTCCTACATGCTTGTAAATTCACATCCTATCAAATGAACTTAAAATCCCATAACCGCCTTAAGGAAAATCTTAACTTACACGCTATCGGCTTATTACCCTCTTACCCACAATTCGACCCGTTCATGCATTCTTCAACGTAACTTGTTTGTTTTACCATAAACTCTTATAAACCTAATAATACCAGTGACATCTATCATAAAATAATAAGTTCTTAGACATTTTGCATCCTCTTAACACATTATCGTTCATATACTTAGTTTTGACCCGTTAAGGGTATTTGCGCGTTAATGGTTTATGACATACCAAGACCATACTCTTCGCTTCCATACTTGTCCAAGACATTACACTAATCAATAACTTGCTTCTAAACTACTTATTAAGATCGTTTGCCCAAAATACCCATCAAGGGCATTTTGGTCAACTTTAATCCCGTCATTTACGACGAAAGACTTTCCTACATATTTAACCTCAAACATCATGTTTAATTAATTTCAACACTTTATTACTTACTTGAACTAAGAAGTGATTACGGAAATCACTTACCTTGTGCATCCGTGTTCATAACCGCTTCCTTGCCTCATCTTGACCCGTTAGCCTTCCATGCTTGGTCCATGCTAGTGTGGTTCCTATTCTTTCATGCCGTCATGCCATAATAATGTTAGTATTTATACTTATTCATATTAACATACATTTTTCCAACTCGTATCTACATTGACTTCCACTAACACGCATACGACATGATTTGTCAACCACTTAGATCATATTAATGACATCATATTAATTTCATACATAATGTCGTATAACACATACAACTATATGATCGCCTAGTCGCTTACACAATATACACATACTTATGCTTTCTTAACTCTACATTCGACAACCGCATTGTTTGACATCCGCACAATCAAATTATCATCTTACATATGTACACGACATAATTCCAACATTATCACTTATCAATAAACTACGCATCACATATTCGTACACATTTGCTCTCAATCACCATGAATCAAATGCATAAAGTATATGGCGAGCATTACATCATTGGGACATAAGGTACAAGTTCCTAATGCATAATTTTACCAAACCATACATTCAAATCCGAATTCTCATAATGACTCCACCTTAAGCATACTTAACTTATTATTTTGCTAACGGCTACACCATAAGCACCTTCTACATAACTTTCATACAATTTCACAAATTTTGCTCTCTTAGGCATTTTATCGAACACTTGGCGGGTGTACTACTAACAAAACATTATGTACAAGCATTCTTTGCAAATTCTTACTAACTCATATCAAGATCATCAAATTCCACTAGAATCATGTAATTTTCATACTATACCCAAATTAACTGACCATTACTCATTACATACAACATCATACATCAATCTTACACAACTAATGAACATGCATGATTATCCATATCATCATCTTCACTACCACAAGTGGGTTTCATCCAAAATCATCAAATTAATTAGAATCTTGCATAGTTCATGTTCTATAATGTGATTCTAACACATCTACATGATCAATTTCATACAATTTCATGGATTGACCATAACCCACTTCATAGCAAGATCATCAAATCATAAAATACAACTTACCACATGTTTGTTAGGGCTAGATCATCAAGAAAATGAGTTCATGCATCGGATTTGAGCCTAATTTCCTTGTCAATTTGAAGCTTTCTTGAGAACTAGGGTTTCACCCCTTTTTCTTTTCTCCTGCTCGATCTCACGCACCCTTGTGTGGGTGTGTGTGTGATTTTTGTTTTAGTAAACCAAACTTCCAAGTTTGGCACTCCAAGTCCCTCAAGTTTAACTTACTATCATATATGCCACAAGTTTCATCATTTAGCTTATCTAATAGGCATTTAACTAGGTTTATTAACCTAGTTATTGTATCTCGTTTTATTAAACATGGCAACATGCTAACGAATTTAATAATTCGAATTTTGGGGTGTTACAAGTCTACCCCCCTTAAAGAAGGTTTCGTCCCCGAAACCTTTCTCATTCAAACTAGACCGATTCTACTCTTACCCCTTTCAGGTTGCTTCATTCACAATACTTACTACCACCTAAACGCATTCGGGATCTTGGCAAAGGTGTTATTCATACGTGAACGTAATTGTACACATCGCTCCTATGCCCTCATATTACTTATATTACTTTCATAGTTATACTTATGTTAGACTCTGCTCCAGAGCTCTTATTAGTGTCTTTTACTTTATAATACTAGCTCTTAACACATATCATCACTAACGTTTCTTCTACTTACATTCATATTCATAAAAAGGTCGACGTATCATTATACGCATATCATAGACTTTCGATATACCAATTCTTACTTATAATCACCCTTCTTAAACCCACTTATCCATACTTAACACGAAAATTAGGCATTAATTCCATGGTCACTTTTGTTATTTATGCCATGCGTATCTTTTCTACAATGTCTTGTTCAAATGAACATGGCCAACAAGCCGAGCATCATGGTTAGTATTTCTTAACTATACTTGTCGTCTCTATTCTTGAAAGTGCATCCAAAGACCTAGTCGTGCTGTTCATACATTGTTGACTTTCAGAAAGTCAATCAGCTTACCTACATACTTTCGTCATATGATCATGTGCTCATCAAAACCTAGTCGGCCATACCAATGATACCATTTACATTTCATTATCATGGTGAAAGACATTCATATACATAAGTACATGATCAACTAATTACATATATGTACATGTATCACCATTTCAACTCATACTAACATATTCGAAACACTATAGTTGACAATCATATTCAAAAACTAGAAATTTGACATAATCTCAACACCATTCTCTACTAGTAAGTCCATATTTCTCATACTTTACCTTCAACTTACCTCATCTGTTTCACATTACTAACCTCTTATTTCGGGTCTTACTTATTTTGCATAAGCATACGTGTCGTGCAATTTATTTCATGAGAGTTTAACCAATACTCGAACTTTTCACTCAAAACCTTTGAGATTCGCTTCTTGATGACATAGTTTTCTTCTTATGTCAACTAAAAAAAATCAAACTTCCCATATTATACCATACCCATCCCATCATTCATTTCGTAGGTCGTACCCAATTAACCAATTCATACTCATCTAACATAAGTTAAACTTTTTACTGACCTCATCTCATATCATCAATCGACGATCCGCAACCCAGATCGATCCGCATTCTTCACGAGTACTAGCCATACTAGGCTAGATTTCATTCATCCGCGTAATGCGCTTTCGCTCGTGCACATCCTTCCACCAATTCGTTTGGTTTCATCACATCAAGAGTTCCTAACATTATAATCTACAATTTTAGCGGTTAGCACATTTCATTCAAGCATTCATTATACTAGGTGATTACTCACCTATATTTCCTTTTTCAACGTCCTGCGTACAAACTTTAACACATTCCGCATTTCATTCCTTACCTGCAATTCTTTTATTCTAGTTCCTCATTTCATCAACCTTTGCAGTTTGACCTTTCCAGGTCAGACTGTCATTTCTTACTTACCATAGATGTATTGAGGTACTCTTCGTACTTCTTTCCATTCATGCTTACTTGCAAAGACATTCATTACATCATTTCGGTATTCTTAACAAAACTTACCTGTTCGTACTTAAATCATTGTCCGGGTCGTAGCCCGTCATTCACTATGACTCCTAAGAGTCCATTACTAACACATTTAACACATAACTTGTTCGAACTTCTTTCTTTCGCTTTAAAATTTAGGTTTGCATGCCCATTACGATCATTCTTTTGTTTATTACTTTACATTTACCCGTATGACTCGTTTGACACAACCATGGTCAAACTGTCGACACATTGTGATGTGGATTAATTTCATCCCTTTTTATATTTTAAATCCGTCCCGCGAACTCAAACGTCACATTCATGCCTTTCATTGCTTTCATGTTTTGAATCCGTCTAGCGGTTCCAAACATACTATTCATACATTTTCTTCCTTTCGTGCTTTGAATCCTTTTCGTGGATTCAAACATTTCATTTACATTACCCATTCACATCTTTCATTCATTACATGTGCTGAATCCGTCTCACAGATTCAAACATATCATTTTCTGCATTTCATTCCTACATAGTACTCTCCATTTCCCGAGAGCCTTACTACCCACTTCACCCGCACGCCCACCTGCTACCCAATTCTACAGATATACCTGCGATAATTACCACGGTCTCACGAACGTCATATGCTTCTTGCGTACTGGCCAGGTGCGCAATTCACATACTAATTCCGTGCCTTCAGGTAATCATCGCCTTATGTCCGCATTAGTGGGTCTCAGTTCGTGCTACATATTTACAATTTTACCAAGACAATATCGTTGTCTTCCGTTTAGTACTTACCCTCCCAAGGAGACTTCTTCCTTTTTCTTTTAACAACGGTACCCATACATGTCAACATTGTGTACCTGGGGTCCGTCTGTCCATTCGCATCCTTGCCTGCCTTAGCATCCACCTTAGACTGCATTCACGGATCATCCTCTCCAAACTTTTAAGCTTACCTTGCACATAGCAAACCGTTAGCTTCTTCATATGAATACATACATACACGTTTTCATTCCATTTCTACCTTTGGATCTTGATCGAGTCATGGATTGTACAGGTTCCTTATCACAAGAGCACATAGGTTTGAGTTCAAGTACCTACCTTCTCGTACTTGATTCCCTCAAACCAGGGCTCTGATACCAACTTGTAAGACCCTAATACGTATTTGACTAAAAGTCGCAGCGGAAGTTCAAGTCATAAACTTTCTTTCATTATAAACACCTTAACTTATTTAAAAATTAACTTTAACATAACTCTTTCACATAAATCCATCAATCGACTTATTTACTAAGTAAAAACATAGCTTATGTTTACTACATTATATACATCAACGTTCCCGTACAATCTCACTAGTGACTCGATCCTCGATCTCTATTCCTTGATGATCCTCATGACTCGTACTACCTGCGCTCACCACATAAAATTCATAACATTAGTACGCATTATAAACATACAAGATTTATTCACGTTTACTTTTTATTCCGTTAACTCTTTACATCCCAGCTTTCCATCTGATCGTACAATCCGTGGTGAGACTTTCTCATTGTACCTGCGTTACACTTCGTTCACAAGGCACACTATTATTATCGTCAATACTCAATTTCATTGAATACTTGCGTATATACTTTCATACATACTTACATATATGCATCCGTTCACACATAACTACTTACAAACCTACGTACCTACATTCATACGTACGTTCCTACATACGTGCATACCTACATACATACATACATACATGTCTACATACATACCTATTACATGCCTTCTCACAACCCTACATATGTGCACACATTCGTACATACTCACTTGGATATATATATACACATACACATACTACCTACATACACACCTACATACGTACATACATTCAATAGGATCCCACATTTAGGTACCATTTTACTATATATTCCTTAGGATCCCACATTTAGGTACCATTTTACTATATATTCCTTAGGATCCCACATTTAGGTACCATATTACTATGTATTCTTTAGAATCCCACATTTAGGTACCTTATTACTACATATTCTTTAGGATCCCACATTTAGGTACCTTATTACTACATATTCTTTAGGATCCCACATTTAGGTACCTTATTGCTACATATTCTTTAGGATCCCACATTTAGGTACCTTATTACTACATATTCTTTAGGATCCCACATTTAGGTACCATATTACTACATATTCCTTAGGATCCCACATTTAGGTACCTTATTACTACATATTCTTTAGGATCCCACATTTAGGTACCGTATTACTACATATTCTTCCTACATGCTTGTAAATTCACATCCTATCAAATGAACTTAAAATCCCATAACCGCCTTAAGGAAAATCTTAACTTACACGCTATCGGCTTATTACCCTCTTACCCACAATTCGACCCGTTCATGCATTCTTCAACGTAACTTGTTTGTTTTACCATAAACTCTTATAAACCTAATAATACCAGTGACATCTATCATAAAATAATAAGTTCTTAGACATTTTGCATCCTCTTAACACATTATCGTTCATATACTTAGTTTTGACCCGTTAAGGGTATTTGCGCGTTAATGGTTTATGACATACCAAGACCATACTCTTCGCTTCCATACTTGTCCAAGACATTACACTAATCAATAACTTGCTTCTAAACTACTTATTAAGATCGTTTGCCCAAAATACCCATCAAGGGCATTTTGGTCAACTTTAATCCCGTCATTTACGACGAAAGACTTTCCTACATATTTAACCTCAAACATCATGTTTAATTAATTTCAACACTTTATTACTTACTTGAACTAAGAAGTGATTACGGAAATCACTTACCTTGTGCATCCGTGTTCATAACCGCTTCCTTGCCTCATCTTGACCCGTTAGCCTTCCATGCTTGGTCCATGCTAGTGTGGTTCCTATTCTTTCATGCCGTCATGCCATAATAATGTTAGTATTTATACTTATTCATATTAACATACATTTTTCCAACTCTTATCTACATTGACTTCCACTAACACGCATACGACATGATTTGTCAACCACTTAGATCATATTAATGACATCATATTAATTTCATACATAATGTCGTATAACACATACAACTATATGATCGCCTAGTCGCTTACACAATATACACATACTTATGCTTTCTTAACTCTACATTCGACAACCGCATTGTTTGACATCCGCACAATCAAATTATCATCTTACATATGTACACGACATAATTCCAACATTATCACTTATCAATAAACTACGCATCACATATTCGTACACATTTGCTCTCAATCACCATGAATCAAATGCATAAAGTATATGGCGAGCATTACATCATTGGGACATAAGGTACAAGTTCCTAATGCATAATTTTACCAAACCATACATTCAAATCCGAATTCTCATAATGACTCCACCTTAAGCATACTTAACTTATTATTTTGCTAACGGCTACACCATAAGCACCTTCTACATAACTTTCATACAATTTCACAAATTTTGCTCTCTTAGGCATTTTATCGAACACTTGGCGGGTGTACTACTAACAAAACATTATGTACAAGCATTCTTTGCAAATTCTTACTAACTCATATCAAGATCATCAAATTCCACTAGAATCATGTAATTTTCATACTATACCCAAATTAACTGACCATTACTCATTACATACAACATCATACATCAATCTTACACAACTAATGAACATGCATGATTATCCATATCATCATCTTCACTACCACAAGTGGGTTTCATCCAAAATCATCAAATTAATTAGAATCTTGCATAGTTCATGTTCTATAATGTGATTCTAACACATCTACATGATCAATTTCATACAATTTCATGGATTGACCATAACCCACTTCATAGCAAGATCATCAAATCATAAAATACAACTTACCACATGTTTGTTAGGGCTAGATCATCAAGAAAATGAGTTCATGCATCGGATTTGAGCCTAATTTCCTTGTCAATTTGAAGCTTTCTTGAGAACTAGGGTTTCACCCCTTTTTCTTTTCTCCTGCTCGATCTCACGCACCCTTGTGTGGGTGTGTGTGTGATTTTTGTTTTAGTAAACCAAACTTCCAAGTTTGGCACTCCAAGTCCCTCAAGTTTAACTTACTATCATATATGCCACAAGTTTCATCATTTAGCTTATCTAATAGGCATTTAACTAGGTTTATTAACCTAGTTATTGTATCTCGTTTTATTAAACATGGCAACATGCTAACGAATTTAATAATTCGAATTTTGGGGTGTTACAGATTCGTTATCACCCAGGCAAAGCAAATGTTGTTGCTGACGCACTAAGCAGACGAAGTTACCTGCATAGAATCCCCAATGTTCAAGCCCAACATCATCTCGAGACTCTCATCTGCAAAGCCCAGCATGCTTGTTTTAACGAGCGCACTTTGAAGAAGGAAAGGATACACCACAATGGAGCCCACCTCGTCAGCAAGTCGAATGGGATATTCCACTATCTGGACCAAATTTGGATCCCTAAGCGGAACGAATTGCGACAGATTTTAATGGATGAAGCCCACAAATCCTGGTATTCTATTCATCCCGGTGCCGATAAAATGTACCAGGACCGTCGCTACAAGTACTGGTGGCCGGGCATGAAAAGGGATATTGCTCTCTACGTTGGAAGGTGCCTGACTTGCTCGAAGGTCAAGGCTGAACACCAAAGACCATCTAGCTTACTCGAACAACCCCCAATCCCTATGTGGAAGTGGGAGAGTATAGCTATGGACTTCATAACCAAGCTCCCGCGCACATCAACAGATCACGATAGCATCTGGGTAGTCGTTGACCGTTTGACCAAATCTTCTCACTTTTTGCCAATACAGTGTCACACCCTGGCTTTTGCGGAAGCGTGGTTTATTTGGTGTGACTTCTTAATACCATAGCAACAATCATAACAATGCTATATGATAAAAATACGAGATGTTCAGCCATTAATATAGCTTAGAAAATACCATAACATACTTGTCTTGAAACATCAACCCCAAAATAAGTTACAACCCATGACTTGTTTAAAACGAGTTCATAAGACTCAACAAAAGACTTTAAATAAAACGAGGTTTGGAGACATGTGACCCGTCCAGGAAAGGGTTACACCTCCCAAACCCTACAACCCTGGATGACATCTTTCTTTAGTACGCAGCTTGACTCATATGCAGACACTTGCCATATCCCTTTAGTTTCCTGAAATACATGTAGTTTGAAAAATCAACAAAAGTTAAGCGAGTTCATGTGTAAGTGAGTATGTATAAACCTTTGTTACAATGTATGTATGTATGTCCCGGTATGATTGCAAACAAGGAAAAGATCACCAATGGTTTGCAAGGCCACTGATATGTGTGACGGTGTAGGAAGACTCAAACCTAGCAAAGTTGTACCGGGCTCCCGGCTGGAAGACATAGTCACCACTATGGGCCGCCCCGGCCTCACGAGTGTGGGCTCGCTACACCCAAATAGATCTATCACTCATGACCCTCGGTCCTACAACGAGGATTGATGGTCCCAAGTATCCGCCTACCCTATCACACGATCTATGGTTCTTTCCTAGGCTAATCATACCAGTAGTATTCTAAGTATCCCTTTTGTAACATGTATTTCACCCCCGAAGTAAGTAAACAAAACAGTTTAAAGAAAAGGGGGACATGAACTCACAGTATTGCGTCTTCAGTATGTGTAACCCAAGTCTCCTCAGCAAACACGACTACCTACAGTGTACTAACGTCTATTAGACGAACGAGTCGTGCCTTTGCTTAGTATGAAGGTTTTTGAGTTACGTTTTCTTGTGTCCGAATATTATTCCAAGTTATAATTATTCGTTAAAATAATAATTATTTTAACTTTAAATTATATTAAATTTTGGAATAATTGTTTAACCAACCTTTTGTATTAATACTTCACAAATTTTTAACTCCGTATTTCCTTCCCAAGGATGGGGTAATTTATACATGTATTTTGTAGTTCTGAAATATTATATTTTCAAGTCCCACTTAGAAATATATTTAGCGTATTCGTCAAAAATAATGTATTCCCAAATTATATATTTTCCCAAAAATAATATATTTTCACTTCTTTTACTTCCAAAATAATGTTTACCAAAAATATATACGTGAAAGTATTTTCCGGAATATTTCGTAAGTTACGTTTTAGCGTTTGGTTCCACGATAACAAGCGTGTAACTAAAATATTTATTCCTTGTAAATTTTTGGTATTATTTTGGTGTTGTAATTTCATGGTGTTGTTAAGTTATATTATTTTACCCTAAAATGATATAACTATTCCACAAAATAAACAAATATTCACACAAGCGTTTTAGTATAAAATATATATTCTAAATATATATTTATCCATTTTTATTTACGAAAACCAACCTCCGACACTTTGTATTTTTGTAACAAAACATATGGCGAAGTTTACTTTTGAAAAACAAAGTTAAAACATATTTGTAAACACTTGTTAGAAAATAATTTCTAAGTGTTGGGATTTTTAGAAAATTTCGCCATAGTTTCCCCTAAAAACGGAGGTGTCCATGCTATTAAGCATATCATTTTCTTTTCAAAATAATCACAATAATCATCAACAATCAATCTTTAAACAACTTTACATCACCAAGAGCAAAAATTATATGCATTACATACTAATCATGAACTTGATATATCACAAAAACGTGTAGTAATTTGGTAAGGCATTTAGTGGCCTTAGTTACCTTCCAAAGTGTATTCATTTCTTTAAAAATCCTTTTCTTAAAAGAACTAAGTGTTTACAACTTGTAAACATTTTCTACAAAAATTATTCTTTTGAACTCTTCTTGTAAATAAAGTGTTCTTACACTTATTTTATCACCAAAAATGGTGTAAGTGCAAGTAAAGGTCATGATCTTTTTAAAATTGACTCTTGAACTTGATTTGTTTAGAAAAGTCTTTTGTAAATCTCGGATCTACATAATCATCAACCTACTTGTTTTACTATATTTCAAGAAATCATTTTTATCATCAAGTTCATATTTCTATTAGGAGATGATTATTTTATGTAAACACATAATCACCTCCTAATCTTGTTAAATCATGTTTCTAATCATCATTAAACAAGTTCCATATGGTGATTAGCATCACATTACCAAGGAATCCACAAGTAACCATCAACATATACAAAACAACATCATACTTAGCATTACTTCATCATATCCCATCTTTATGTAAACTTTATGTTCAAACTTTTAGTTCATGTTCTTTAGTGTTCTTGTTATTTTCATCATACTACATCTTTTAACCATTAAAGTAGAAGGAAACAAGGGTTAATCAAGAACTTACAACTAGCTCAAAGGCTAGGGAAGAACTCAAGAGAAAAAGGTGATGAAATTGGTGTGTAAAAGCAAGTAATTGAGCTCCTTGATGATCCACAAGCTTCAAGCTTCACAAGGCACCTTCTAACACTTGAATGGAGCTTGAAAATGGATGGATATGGTGGTGACAAGGTGGTGGTGGTGGCGGCCTAGTGTGAGCCGAGAGGGAGAGGAGAGAGTGAGAGGGATGAGTAAGGTTGTGAAGTGATATGGAATGATGTTGTGATCTAGGCCAAACTTATAATCTCTTACATAATATCTAGTTCACCAAATCAAGCAAGAAATCCAATAAAATAAGGGATTAAATCTTGGAAGTATGGTGGTGATATTTGGTGGGTCCATGTGACCGTAAATGGAGAGGGGGGGGGTTAATTGTAAAAATTTGATGGTAAGTTGTTAGTTAGTAATTCAAATCCAAGTATATGGTTACATATGTTAGTTAGTGGATATTCTAGTGGGTGTTATGGTGTTCGGGGACCATAACTAGCCAAGAAATAGTTAAATAATGTTTCTTGCAATATTTTGGTGTCCCGGGTAAAGTCCGGTTGTTCGGTTAGATACCGTTCCGTTAAAGTACTAAGTTATTCCGTATAGTGTCTTTTATGTAACCTTTTGTGTCACTATTAATTCCCGGCACTTAGGAAAGCATACAGGACCATTTTGCCATATTTTTGCACATTACTAGCATGTTAAAATGCTGAATTTCTGATAAATAATGCATAATTCGGCATTATTAGTGAGTTTTAGGCACTTTCCGGCACTTAAACTATCATCTAGAGACGCAGTTTTATGGTCCTTACTTCCCTACACTCCATACTAGTGTAGTACCCTATCTCTGGCTCATACTGGCCTCAAAACATTGTCTGTCCATGTGCTGGCATTGTCAGCATTTTTATGAGTTATCCGCTCACTGTGCTAACTGTGCTTTGTGCATCAAGTTTGTCACTAAAGTTGGTATGCAATAAATGGAGTGACAATATGAAATGTAATGCATAAGTATGTATGATGCAAAAATCATAAAGCAGTTTAATTCGTCAGTTGTAATCAAGCACAGACATTAAGCACAAATTAATAATTAATTAATTGTACGGATACCTGTAATTTTGAGGGTTGTCACATACGGGAAGACTACAAGGTAGAACGATTAGCCCGAATCTACACCGATGAGATCATTTGTAATCATGGGACGCCTCGCGACATCATCTCTGACCGTGACGCTCGGTTTACCTCGCGACTGTAGGAAATGTTTCAAGCGGCTCTCGGTACTACGCTTAATCTGAGTACTGCATTCCATCCTCAAACCGACGATCAAACGGAAAGAACGATTCGTACCCTTGAAGACATGCTTCGTTCGTGTGTCATAGATTTCGGTGGTAATTGGGACACTTACCTGCCGTTAGTCAAGTTCTCGTATAATAACAATTATCATTCCAGCATCCAAATGGCACCATTTGAGGCTTTATATGGAAGAAGATGTCGATCGCCTATTGTATGGCACAAGATCAGTCACTCACAATTAACCGGTCCTGAGCTACTGCAAGAAACGACAGTCAAAATCCTCCAGATACGAGACAATCTGCTGAAAGCTCGGAGTCATCAGAAAAGTTACGCCGATAGACGACGCAAGCCCCTTGAATTTAACGTTGGCGACTACGTACTCCTAAAGGTATCACCTTGGAAGGGTGTGGTCAGATTCGGTAAGAAAGGGAAGCTAGCGCCTCGATATGTTGGACCTTTTAAGATTCTGGAAAGGATCGGAAAAGTCGCCTACAGACTCGAACTACTGGAGGAATTGAGTAACGTCCACCCAACTTTCCATGTTTCGAACCTCCGAAAGTGCCTGGCTGAGCATGATTTAATTGTACCACTCGATGACCTGCAAATAAACGAAATACTACACTTCGTGGAGAAGCCTGTCGAAATCATGGATCGCCAAACCAAGCAGCTCAGACGCTCACGCATTCCTATTGTGAAAGTCCGATGGGAAGGCAAACGAGGCGCAGAGTTCACTTGGGAACTCGAAAGCGACATGAAGGCGAAGTACCCGCAGTTGTTTGTTACGGCTTCAACCTAATTTCGGGATGAAATTCCCTCAACTAGGGGAGGCTGTAACACCCCATGTTTCCAAGTCAAAGTCAAAGTCAAGATTGAAGTCAAAGGAAGAAAAGATGGCAAATTGCGATCTGTCTCTCCATGCTCAATTCCTGTTTTGACTTCTTTGACTCGTAGTTAGCCTATTTTGTTTTCGCTTTACTTGTATTATGTGGAGTATCAATTAATAATCGCAATAATCGACATATACTTATCGCTATAAATCGCTTTATGACTGTGAACAATAGGAAGTAACAATACGATAAAGTTATCTAAATGCTACTCAATCTAATCTAATCTAATCAACATCGAATCGCAATCGCACTCGCAACTCGAATTTCGCATTATGATTACCGTTATACGTGTGTGTGTGCTTTATGTGTTACTTGTGCATGTTTAATTTATGTTATGTGTGGTGATCAATCGAAATGCAATCAAACTCAATCGCAATCGAAACGGTATGATAATTGGTGGAGAAGAGATAGTGCAAGATATGAGTAGTTGGGATTAAAAGTAATTTGACTAAGAAACTATATCGAATTGAAATGCTCGCAATCGAAATCAAAACGGCAAAACTCGTTGCACCGAACACTCGAACCAAGCGACTGATCGATCAGGCGACCAGCCGACCGACCAGCCGTTCGATCGGACTGCCATTCGATTGGACGGGCTGTTCGATCAAGCTGCCAGCCGAACGACCAGCCCTTTCCACTTCGGGTAACCCTATAAATACTCCTTGTCACTTTCACATTTTCTACTTTTGGCAACTGACGTCCGACCAGCACTTTCACCTTGCTTTTTCTTCGATTTCTCGCAATTCCGGTAAGATCTCGTCCTAAATCTTGTACTTCCTTAATCTACACGCACTCCTACACCTTTCTATCTTTCGAATCTTGACTTTTAACCATGAAATCATCAAGATTCAAGGTGTTCTAGGATGACGTCATCATGTGTTCTTGAAGAACTTCATGTTTTGGCCTTAATCCACCAAGAATAACTTGGATCTAACCGATTTCCACATAAACAAACAACGATCTTTCATAGATCTAAACATATTCACAAGAAAAAGGATTGAAAGATAGTTTTTCAAACTTTCTTTCAACTCTTTTACACTCAATGCACTCAAAAACCGATAGAATCGGAACTTGCACCGACTTCCTGCTCATTCTTGTGGTTGTGTTGGTCCAAGATCTGAATTCTATCCACGAGGTTTACCGATTTTGGGTTAAACATGGAACATCGTCTTGAACAGTTAACTGATCGGGTTGGGTGATTCCTGCCCGATCAGGAGAACCAAGTATTGATGAGGTTTCTGTTGTTTAGCACGTTATCAACACATCTCGATAAAACGACAAACAATCAAAACAACCAAGTGTAAGACGAACAGGTCGACCAGGACGGAGTGTCGTCCGAACGGACAGCAAACCGCATGACTGGCCAATCCGCACGACTTGCACCTTGGGTCCCACGCTTAACCATTTTTACCAACCTTTAAAGTCTGAGTGTTGAATGAATTGTTGTCCGATTGTACTACCATCCGATCGAACTGCCACCCGAACCATGAGACATTTGAACTTCAACACTTAAACAATTTTCAACATGCCACCCGATCGAACGACCGTCCGATCAAGTGACAACCTGCTGCGAACTTGTTCTCGCTGAAGTGCCCAACCAATCAGGTTGCCGACTGATCGAACAACCATCTGATCGACCGACCTGAGAGGTAGAGATACTTCAATGTTTTTCAAATGCTACAACAAAAACTTCAAAAGTCAAGCCATCATACACAAACACATCCTTCCTAGAGGAAGAAACAATCCACTCGAACGGCCATCCGACCGGACAACCGTCCGAACGGACTACCACCCGCACGACTGGCTGTCCGATCAGATTACCATCTGATCGAATTGTTGTTCGACTCACTTGTACTTTGCATCGTTTTACGCGTCACTTATCATTATGCTATCGAACTGTTCAGGCTAACCCTACTCTCTAGCGCTCCTTTCAATCCATCAATCACTGTGAGTATACTCGATCCCTTTTTGCTTTACGCACTTTTGGGTGTTACATACGTTACTTATACAAAATCACCTCGAACACACTACGCAATACTTTAAATGCTAACCGCTATCGCATGTATACGTGACTTAATGAATGCTTGTTTGTTATGTTTACACATGGAATGTTGTCTACCTGCCTTAGCAACGATAGTACTATTAGTTTGGACTCAGCACCCGTTCACTCGGGGGTTGTTAAGGACAATTACCTACATGGCTCACAGTGGTGAGTATGTATCGTGAACAGCCTTGGGCAGTCAACCCGCAGTCATTGGTATCGATAGGTTCATGTCGATAACTAACATGCCTTATTTCACTCTGTGTACGTGGTGGTTATGCGTAACGCTTTCGAACTCTACATGCTATTATCGAACTTGTATGCTCGCCTTTACACTATGTGTATTGACTTTTACTTTAACGTATGTGACAGGTGCTTAGGATGCTTAATTGCTTTCTTTGGTGTGAAATCGAGGCTAGGAAAGACCTAGGTCAACAATAAACAATTGTCTGTAATAAAAATCTGAGTTGTCGGAACAGAACAATTTGACTAGATCTTTCTGTAATAATTTGTATTATCTTATATGACATGGTGTGGGACATGTTGCTTTAAATATATGGTAAATATAGTTGTTATGGAAACTTCTGGACAATCTGTTTCGCTCAGTGTCGCGCCTCGATGTTTCCGCCATCGGTTGGGGTGTGACAATCAAAGATCTGAACGTCGAACAGATTTTCGTCCGATCGGATTGACATCCAATCGAACGACCATCCGACCATGTGAATTTGGGACTTCAACTCTTAAACAGTTTTCAACATGTTCAATGCATAGTCAGTTCTAACGGATTGCCAGCCGATCGGTAGACCATCCGATCGAGTGACAACACTGCTGTGAGCTTGTTCTCTGAGAAATACCTCGCCGAACGAATCGTCGCCCGATCGAACCGTCGTCCAATCGATCGACCTAAAGGGTAGAGATACTTCTCTGTTTTCAAAATGCTACAACGAAAACTTCAAAAGGCAAACCATCATACACAAACATGTCCTCACCAGACGAGGTGTCAATCCAATCGAATGGCCATCCGATCGGATGACCATCCGAACGGATTGACATCCGATTGACTGGCCATTCGATCGGATTGCCATCCGATCGGATTACCATCCGACACTTATCAATCTTGCACTGTTTTACACGCCGTTTATCGTTTATGCTATCGAACTGTTCAGGCTAATCTCTCTCAGCGCTCACTTCAATCCAAGATAGTGTTTACTTGTTAAGCACAATCTGTGAGTATACTCGGTCCCTTTTTGCTTTACGCACTTTTGGGTGTTACATACGTTACTTATTCTAAATCACAATCTACACACAACGCAAACACTATTTATACACTAACCGTTATTGCATGCTACGTGTTATTCGATGAATACTTGTATGTTATGTTAACACAATGATTGTTGCCTGACACCTTAGCAACGATAGTTTTATAGTTTGGACTCAGCACCTGTCGTGGATAGGGGTTGTGAAGGGCTTTACTTCACGAGTCCCAGTGGGGATATGTGTTGCGCATTCTACAACTCGCAGTCATGTCTGTGCATATTTCTCTGTCGATAACCTACTTGCCTTCACTTTATACATGTTTCGTGCTGGTTATGCGTAAACGATTTCGAACTCTACTATATCTATTAAACTTGTATGCTCACCTTTACACTATGTGTATTGACTTTCTTTTAACGTATATGACATGTGTTTGAATGCTTAGGATGTTTTGCTGCTATGTGGGAATCAAGTTAGGATGGAGTCTTAGAAACAAACAATTTAATGAGATCTGAGTTGTCGGAATGGATAATTTGTCTTTGAGAACAATGTATGTAATAACTGTTTTTATTTTATATGTTTGCCGTATGGGACATGAACCTTTAATATATTATAACAATAGTTGTTATGGATTCTCCTGGACAATCTGTTTCGCTCAGTGCCGCGCCCCGATGTTTCCGCCATCGGTTGGGGTGTAACAGTGTGTTGGTGATTTTTTTTTTTTTTTGATGTGAAAATGTTGAAGATATGGTGGTGATGTTAGGTTATATTATTGCAATATTAATGCCATCACTTATATCTTGCTACCATACTTTAGATCAACAATTTTTCAACCAAGATCAAGTGGGTGGGGTCCACTTGTTGACCGTAAATGGCGCGGGGGGGGGGGGGGGGCAAAATGTAATTTTTTTTTTATAAAAAAGTCTTAATTAATTAGATATTTAGGGGATTAAATTAAATATGTTGTTTAGGGGTTGTCTTGCATCATTAAGGGGGTAATTAGGGGTTTAAGATGTTAATTGGAATTAACTAGTTCACTAAACTAGTATAAGTTGTATTTTGATAACATAAACGGCTTCCGTTTAGTTGTTTGTCGGTTCAATAACGACATTTTTATATTCTATCGACAAATATTTCTGCAAGTCATATTTCCGCAGCCATGAGATGTTTGAAGGGGTTACGGATCCCGAATAAAGCTTAACTAGCTCGCTAGATTATTGTATGAGGCTATCGGGTGGTGAAATCTTCGTCGGTTCGGCAATCGGACGCTTTCCGGTCAAGTTGTGCACTGTTTGTCGTAATACCGGAAGCGGTGTCTTTTATGTATTTTTGATATCCTCATAATGTTTTTAGGTGCTTGTCATTATTCTGTTATAATTCTGGAGTCCTAGAAATGCTAAATTAATATTGCGGACGAATTAAAATTGTTACTTTTATAGCCGAAACGGACAATTTTGCGATTCGAGCGTTATAACCTGAAAGTTATGTATTATTGCAAGTGATGTTCCCAAATTAGTTTTTTTTTGTTTATATGGACTTAGATATGTCTTTCGTATGTCGTTTCTCATAATTTTGTTTCGTTTCAACAACTTTGCTGGCATGAATAGTGTAACCGTGAATAGTGCACCCAACACTTTCTACCAACACTTTTAGAACATAGTTTGTTTTGTTTCGTGACGTGACGAAAACCAATATATGTTATAGTATGTTTAACTTATCCTATCACCATTATATATCGTACGACTCAGTTACGTAATTAAATTACGATAAAATGCATGAGATTATGTAATAAAAATACTGATTAGATTGTACGGAATTACCGGTTATTTGCCGGTTGTCACATGTAGCTTGAAAAGAAAAGGAGTTTCAACGAGTTCGTTGACTCGATATCAAGGAGTCAACACTTTGCAATAATGCAGTCATCCAAATCACAATGCAAAACTTGAACATAGCGAGACAATACTGAACGTTGATAAAACAACAATTTAGAGTGAACCCCCGGTGGTCTTTACGAATCAAACTAACCACATGTGCAACAAACAAGGCATGCGTAACGTATGAATTTGACAAGAAATGAAACAAATGAGTGTTTGCTATCATGAAAGAAATCCTCGTGATACAAGGACCATTAGGGGGAGTAGAAGTGTGAAAATCTACTCACTATATGCAAAAGTCAGAATTTCAATAAAAGAAATTTAAGGACTTTGCCTGGAATTTCGTGTGATGGCCGGTTGTTAGGTGGCATTACCATAGAATATCGAACATAGTGTAATCGCCATTAATGAAGTATGGGGGAATGCAAAGACATGTGACTTTTTGTGCAGCGCCAATATTTGTGAGTCTCGTTAGACTAAGCACCGGCTGTTATGAAATCTTGTTTTAATGTATCTCAGCGTGATTCGTGTCATTTGCAGTATCACGTGGCAAATTGCCGCATTTCGATCAGTAATTCTCTCGCTGACGGGATCAGCATCGTTGTTGTCGTGCCCAATTGTGTTTCCCCAAGGCCTCGCCTCGAAAGTCGTGTGCGATGTACTTCGACGTCAACTGTTTAAGTTTCATGTATAGTTGTGCAATAGCGTTTCGTTCCACGTAGGTTACCTGCCCGGGTAATTAAAATAGCATAGACGACATAATACAATGGTGTATGCCCGAGTTAATAGTCACGGCTCCTACGTGAGGACCTTTAATGAATTTCGACGTAAGTTTTCCAAAGGTCCTAAATGCATGTTACCAAAACTCTCAAAGTTTGCTTTCTGTGTGTAATTGTTTCGTGTATCGTGTATCAAACATAAGTTTTTTCTTCAACTAATACCATACCATAATATGAAAATTAACTATTACTTCTCCACTGGTAGCACCAATAACTTAATGTGATCAATGTTCTTTGATGTACGATATGATGAAATGCAGCTCTTTAAGCATGTGCCATCAGTTAGACTATACCATTCTCCGGGAAGAACTTGGTACTTGATCTTGTAGGTACCAGATGGATTCAACTCAAACTCCAGGTTAATTTTCTCCATTAAACTTTCAAATGTAGTTGAGCTTGGGAGAAAGAATAAACTGTGATCAACTTTATAAACTGCTAGAATGACTAGATCATCGTCTTCGTCATCCTCACCTTTTGGATCGTTGACGTTGGTCAAGGGATATTGATATGCTTCATTCAACTCACTTTGATCTGTAGTGAACTTTCTCTTCATTCCCACCAATGGCCTTGTTTCTTCTAATGCTTTAGGTGTTTCGGATACTTCGGTTTTTGGGAAAATCTTGGCTGGGTTTCTCCCACTCCCAGAAGAAGAATTCTCAACATCGACAACAAGTAATTCATCACCAAGTTGTGCCCCAGAAGCAGCATACCTGAAACTTGGCAAATGCTCCCTTAGTGTCAGTATCAAAGCCTCCATCAAGGGCAAGGGGTTAGGACTTAGGGGCCAAAAAAACTCAAATACGTAGTCACGCTCTCCCATGTGAGAGCTCTTCAAGCATATAGCAAAAGAAGTACATTTTGCACCGGCAGAGAGTACCGCCAAGACCCCCTTGTTATCACTAAAATTAAATATGTTTCTGCACAAGTGTGCCTGACGAGTTTCAAGTGTCCTCCCAACTAGCCCGCGCTCCGCCTTTTTCAAAGAAAGAACAAAAAGTTGTTGATAGAAACGCTTAAGAAAAGACATGTGATCATCGCCATGGGGACTAGCAACACAAAGAGATTTAAATCTGCCTAATAACGCCCGTCTCTTCTTACGATGAAGATTCTCAAAAGTGACCCAAACTTGACCAAGAGTTATAGCATGTGATTCAACAGCCGCTTGTAATGCCTTTTCAATTTCTCTCTCGACAAGTCGGAAATCCCCGGTAGTAGCCTGTTTAAAGAGAGAAAAGTATTTAAATGAGAAATCATACATAGTCAGTCATACTGTAATTCTATCCGGTTAGAAACATTATTTATTTAATAATAATTACCTCGCAAGGCAGCAAAAGTAGTTGTGGAGGAACGATATTCAAACCCTCCCTCTGCAGACAAACAAAACACAAGTAATGTAAAACCTTTTATCAACGATAATTGTAAGAATCATGGCAACTTAACTAACTAACTAACACACCTACCAGTAGTTCACGTTGCAACTCTTGGTAAATTTGTAGAAGATGGCAAGGATATCTTACAGAAACTTCAATGACACCAACGCAGTGAGTAAAAGAAAACGCAGGCAGCATCATAAAACAAGTTAGCTCACACTCCAAAGCAAGATCCACCAATGGAGTCCCCCGGTGAGCCCTAAGATCCAGAACCACCTCTGGAAACTGGCTCAGGATTGCAGTGGATGGTGGCGCACCGTATATGATCATAGCGTCGTCATCTACTACAACCCGATCACTAAGAGCATAGGAATACTGGCAACAAGACGACCTATATTTCCGGAGACGATGGTTTGAACGCGAATAGGCATAAGGGTTAAAAGTACATAAAAGTCTAGTGCCGCTAGAGGTTTTCACTAGTCGCCAAAACTGCATGATTACCCTCTCTAAAGGAAATGATTTTACGTTTCGAAACGCAGACAGTATCTTATTGTTCACCGGATCTGTTCAATTATTCAAATCGTCCTTAATTATGCTTGATTATTATTATTATTATTATTATATGATCAGAATCAGAATACAAATACAAGGAAACAACAATTTATTTTTACCGGGTCCACGACTACCATGGCGACAAAAAGCCTTTCTCTGAGGATAGATTTCTGGCCAGTACTCCCCCATCTTCGAATTCGAATGTGTGTTCAGAAGTTGTAATATACAGAATTTTGGAAACCCTAATATAAAGAAATATTGAATTTGCTATGTCCGATTTAGGTGAATTAATTAAATGACAACATAAATAGTATCGTTTAATTGTATTTGTGTATCGAAAGAAAAAAAAAAGATAGATTAATAAATAATAACAAAATATATTGGATTAAAAAGAGTTTATAAATCATAGGGTTTATTTTGTACAAGTGCTTACACGTTAGGGGAGATTTTAAAAATCTGAATATGTGGAAAGTGAATCCTTCATCTTGAAACCAACGGTAATGTAGTTCCAATACCGAAACCGCCGGACATTAAGTGTATGTTTGGTATGGGTTAATGGAATGGACATGGTAATGGAATTGAGTAGGGAATGGAATAGATCATTACCATGTATGTGGTGTTGTCAAGAGTTAAAAGCAACGTCGAAGTTAAACTACTAGCATTAGATAGAGATGGTAGGGTGACAATTGATAATTAAAACAACAAATGTTATATACAAATAGATATTTAGAGAGTTATGAATTATTTTTACATTTAGTTTTGTAAGTACTAATTCTATTTACCATTTTGTATTTATTTATTCAATGTTCTATGTAGTTTTATTTAAAACATATATCTACAATATGTATTAGTTCAGGCCGTTTATCACATGAGTAACTAACCTAGTTTATTAGTATAGAGATATATAGCGGCTGGATCATATAGAGGAAAAATGGTGCAAAAAATAGGAAGGAATGTGAAGCATTGATTTTGCAATAATGGTCGAGATTAAATGTACAAGAATCTTACAATCGCGTAATGGAAAAAACGAATAGCCACTGTTGTTGACTTTTAAACCTAATTCCCTTACGATCTTTAAACGTAATGTAAACAATGTACAATCTGCAATGCATATGGGACAGGTTAAAATAGCGCGAGGTCATGCAGTGTAAATGAGAGAATATTGTGGTAGAATATACTGTACTGCCAAGAAGCTATGATTTACAAAATTTCATCATGTGTGTTTTGATGTGAGTCTTTAGAATTCAGAAATAAGCATATGAAACAACATATTACTATTGTTAAAGAATACGCGGATGCTTAAATATTTGGAAGTGCAACAAACCATTAATTCTAGACATCAAAACGTATCCAGGCTCTCAGCAGCGGCCAATGGGACACTATGATCGGAATCCTATCGCATTACACAAACATAAGTAATAACAGATAACTGTGAATACTGAAATGCATTCACCATAATATGACCAAACGGTTTCTTTTGCCTTAGCAAACCCTTTATATTTTCACACCACTTTGTGCCTAGTTACTAGTCCTTAAGAAAAAAGAAAAGCAAAGAAACTTAACACCTTCTGCCACCATCTAAGCACTTGCAAAACTGCATCTTGCAGGATACATACATCCTCTTAAAAGCATGAAATAAATATAGAGAACTTTAAGTTTAAACTTCCAATACAATGAAAATCAACTATCAGTTTTCCACCGCCAGCCTACTTGTCTACCCTCAGGGAACACACGAAGTCTAATGAGATCCATTCCCCGACAACTCTCTAAGCATACTAGACTAGACCATTGGCCCGAGGAAGCTTTGTACTCGACCCTGTAGGTCCGAGTTGGATCCAACTCGAACTCCTTGTTAAGTTTCTCCAAAACATATTCAAATGTGGATGAGCTTGGGATGTAGAATAATAAGGGTTTGCTTCTATAAGATGCTAATATGGCAAGATCATCATCCTCACCCTCCGGATGATTCAAGTCACTTTGACCCGCAATGGACTTTCTCTTCACGCCTACCGGTGTCCGTGTTTCATTTGATGCTTCTGATAATTCGTTTTCGTTTCCCAGGAGAACCTTCACAAGCCTTGAAGAATAACCATCAACATCTACAACAGATAATTCATCACCAAGTTGTTCACCAGAAGCAAACTTGAAACTTGGCAAATGCTTCCTTAGTGTCGCTAACAAAGCGTCCAACAAGATCAAATGGTGACGACTTTGGGGCCAAAAGAACTCAAACGCGTAGTCAAGTTCTCTCGTGTGAGTGCTCCTCAAGCATATCACAAAAGAAGCACATTTTTTGGATTTGGTACTGGCAGAGAGTAGCGCCAATACCCCGCTATTATCACTCAGCTTATAGATGTTTCTGCACAAGTGTGGTTGATGAGTTTGAAGAGTCTTCTGAGCGAGCCCCTCCCCCGTTTTCAAATTAATCACATCAAGCTTATCGTAGAAATCCTTAACGGAAGACAAAGGATCGTCATTTGAATCAACTGAATACCCACTCATTTTCACCAAAAACATTCGTTTCGTCATGTCCAATGCATGATGATCGCTCTCATAAGAGATCCAAACTTGAGCAAGAGTTAAATCATGTGATTCACAAGCTATCTTTAACCCATTTTCAATCTCAAATTTGGCAGGTTCCAAATCACCTGGTATAGCCTCCTATTTAAAGAAAATAAAGTGTTTAGACAGAGACACATACTATCTAGCAGTGTTGTAAAAATCGCGACTAATCGGCGATTAATCGCTCGTCAGCATGTAACCGAGTAATTTCGTTAATCAGTCCATTAATCGCTAGTCGGATCTATTCGGGCCTAGTCGGCAATTAATCGCTCGTCAGCCAGTAACTGAGTAATTTCGTTAATCAGTCCATTAATCGCTAGTTGTCTCTATTCGGCGATTAATCGCTCGTCAGCCAGTAACTGAGTAATTTCATTAATTAGTCCATTAATCGCTAGTCGGCTCTATTCGGGCCTAGTCGGACCTAGTCGGCCAGCCAAAAATTGGCGATTCTTGCCAAATTCCGGCAAAAAACTTGTATATTCCGTTCAAAACCTGTAAATTAGCCCGTTCCCAACCAAACCATGTGAATTCCAACAATTAATCTTGTATACTTAAAAAAATGAGTTGAGGAAGAGTTAAAACATGTCTGCTTAAAATATTTACCTATAAAAATGTGTATATGTATATATAAAACTGAAAATTATATTTAAAAAACCCGATCTGAATAATCTCGAGTAGTAGCTAGTCCCCACGTCACCGGCTGACTAGCAGCGACTAGCAACTTCTCCAACCTTGCTATTTAGAATTAACATAGGTGGTTGGTTTATTTACCTTGTATGGCCAACTTCCTTGTATATGATAGATACTTAGGCCCCTTCTCTGCATGCATATATAAGAAGTTAAGGGGAAAGTTCCTGTACAAATAAAGTTAACGTACTAAACGTACGAATAGCATGAAAAAGACAAAAATACTCTACAGGATCATTTGTAGAGTACTTTTGATAGTTACTGATAATTACGAAAATGCCACCGCTTTTTTTTTTATTTTTTCCTTCAGTTCGAACGTTTTGTACGTTAACTTTATTTGTATTTGATCTTTTGTCAAGAAGTTAAATGTAGCCAGCCACTTGATGATGAAAAAAGAATGATTTTTCAAAGCATACATACCTCTAGTTCACATTTCAACTCATTGAACATTGGAAGAAGAAGAGTAGGATGCTTCATAGAGCACTCAACAACACCAACACAGTCAGAAGAACCACCATGACAAACCGGGAGCATCACACAACACAACACAACACATCAAATCACATTCCAAACCACAATCAACCAGCGGATCAGAACCCTGGAGAACCCTCAGGTCCAGAACCACCTCTGGAAAATGGTTCAGGAATGCAGTGACGACTGGACCACCACCGCTTATGAACCAAGGAGGAGGGTTGTCAGAACTATCTCCTTCAACGACACTATAACGGTACTTGGTACAACATGACCTGTATTTACCGAGACCACGATTATAAGTAGAAACAGCATAAGGGTTACGTAAACATTGAAGAACCAGCCTTCCATGGTCAATTTGCGGTCGCCAAAACTGGAAAATAATCCTCTTCAAGGGGAAGGATGTCACGCCCGCAAATGCAGAATACATCTTCATGTTAACCTCCAGCAAATCATCTGTTCCATTAACATTACCGGAATCGATATAACTAAATTATAATACAAATATTATTATGTTAAGAAAACAACAATATACAATACCCGAAGTTTCAGGTACCGTTGACCAACAAGCCTCTCTACCAAATCTGTTTCCGAGCGTGTGGTTTGCATGGTCGTGCCCCATGTGTTCAGAAGGTGAGTAAACCCTAATTTAAGTTTGCCCTTGATATTAAACGATTAACAAGCAGGCAGCCTAATTAAAGAACAGAAGGATCTAAGATCAGCACAACACTATAAATCAATAGAATTATGCTTCGTTAACTATATAAGGTGTTGATTTCTTGATCACTGGAATTGCATACAGTTTAAGAAGATGTAACGGTATTTGAGATTCTTGGCCCGGTCCATCTTTGATGGTTATGTCATTTTCATTTAAAGTAAACTTTCGTTTTCTTATATGTGGTTTGGTCGTTTTAACGGTTTTACCTCGGTCCTTTAAAAATAGTCATTTTCCTTCAATAGTTTACTATGTTTTTTCCATTTTGCTCAATGGCCTTAACTCAGTTAAATCATACAACTAGAGGTAGGGGTATTTCAGAAATTTTATATATAAGTACTTAATTATTTTTAACAAGGCCGGCCCTGAAGGTGGGCGGGAAGGACCACCGGCCAGCCTGATATATCGAAGGGCCCGTTATTTAAGAAAAATGCTATATTTATATGTAAAAAAATAAATTAATAGGGTATACCCATATAAACACCAACATAGGCTCACTTACAAAACTATTTTTATGGTTTAGATTAGTTATTAGCCCATTGTCATTAGGTTTAGACTGCCTAATACCCAATTTCTTTAAGGCCTAAGGGCATTTTTTTTGAGTTCGAACAAGGTACACGAATTCTCGGGGCCGGCCC
This sequence comes from Helianthus annuus, assembly GCF_002127325.2. NCBI lineage: Eukaryota > Viridiplantae > Streptophyta > Magnoliopsida > Asterales > Asteraceae > Helianthus > Helianthus annuus. The sequence goes on along the minus strand of NC_035436.2, from coordinate 20,367,442 downwards.
TGATTTTTAAGTTCCTTAAATATGTTTTATCTTTTTTATTTATTGATATTAAATTAAATATATAAAACCCCTCTCTATCTCTCTAGTTCTCTCTACCAATATAACCACCATCTCCGGTCGCCACCACCACACCATCCGGTGACCACCACCTGCCATCACCAACCTCCACCCTTCTCCCGTACAGCCTGTTCTAGCCTTCAAGTACTACCACTCTCTTTCTCCCTTTCTTACCGTTACAAACCCTCAACCCTGCCATTGCCACCTTCAAAATCATACAACCATCACCTGCAAAATTGTAACCACGGACAACCAAACCTGTCTTAACCCTAGCCACTGCAATCTAGTTTGAACCCTAAGCAGATCTAGAGTTCCAGCCGGCCAAAACAACCACACCTTCCATCACCACCACTCTCTTTCTCCTTTTCTTACCGTCACAAACCCTCAATCGGTTAATCCTACCACAACCATCTACAAAATCGTACGCCACCTGCAAAATCGAAAACACCCACAACCAAATTTGCCTTGGCTTGAACCCTAAGCAGATCTAGGGTTCCAACCGGCCAAAACCACCACACCTGGCCCCCTTTTACCCGGAATCACCTAAAGCCACCACCACTTTTTAAGGCCTTGAAATGCCGGAAACCATAGGGGCGGTGATACGATTTTGCATATTGTTGGTCAATGGCTGTTTAGAGTGACGAGGCTAGTGTTGGGGTTAGGTTGGGGGTGGTGGTCGGCGGTCGTTTGGAGTGGGTGGGGGTGGTGGCTGATGATAGTGGTGGTGGTTATTGATGATGGAGAAGAGAAGCTAGAAAGAGAGAGTAAGACAGAAGAGAGATTATAGAGATGTATTTTGTTATGTATATGTATAATATTTTATTATGTATAATATAAAATCTTTACTTGTACCAAAATACCCTTAGTTTTATACTTGAAGTTGCCAAAATACGCTTACAATTAACAAACAATTTAGATGGAGTTAGTGTCGAGGAGCTGATTGGAAAAAAACATAGTAAACTCTTGGAGAAAATGGCTATTTTTAAAGGATTGGGGCAAAACCGTTAAAATGACCAAACCACAAGGAGCAAAACGGAAGTTTACTCTTTCATTTATTTTATAGCGTATGGTTCGCAACAGTGTCGGCGTTCAATATAGAAACCTAAAGTTATATATCCAAGAGGGACACGTGTATATATACATGTGTGTGGGGTTGGTTCTAGGGATGAGCAAAATGGACCCGGTACCGGTACCTAACCGGTACCGGTACCGAATTTACCAAACCGGGTACCTTTTCGGTACCGATTCGGTACCGGTCCGGTACAATACCGGTTCGGTACCGGTATTTACCGGTTTTTACCCTCAAATACCGGTACCGTACCGGTACCGAACCGGGTATATTCGGTACCGGTACCGGTACCCACTTTTGAGGATTTTCGGTACCGGTACCGGTTCGGTACCGGACGGTACCGAGCTCATCCCTAGTTGGTTCTTAGCCTCCATCCTTTTTATTTTAGGCAACATATTATATTCTAATAATTGTACACACGTGAAATCAATTTTGTTTCACAAATAAGCTAAATGAAGATAAGTTCGGGTGTTCTTTGGGTTTTTGGCTAGGAAAAAGTGGCCCGCTAACCGACTCTTTGGGTTCTTTAGGTTATTGGCTAGTAAAAAGTGCCCCGCTAACCAACATATTAGTTCGGGTCTGGTTGTTCGTTTTTCAGGTGTAGATGTAAAATAATAACAAGGTGGTGGTTCCTCAAGGATTAAAAAAACGGTACTGTCATGTCGTCAACAAGGTGGTGGTTCCTCAATGAGGTGAATGCAGTAGTTCATTGTGACAATCAAGGGGCAGCGCAGTTGACTAAGAGCATGTCTTTCATGAAAGAACTAAGGGGATACGGAGTGGCTTTCGGTAAAGCCATTTTACCGATTCGGTAAACTTTGGCAAACCATTGCCAACCTTTTGCCACATGAAGTGTTTGACGAAATGGGTATAAAATCGGTGAAGCTTTACCGATGCGGGAAAGGAGAAAGGAAAGAGAGAGGGAGGTATGGGGTGGGGTCCATTCCAATCTCAACCAATCACATTTTTTTTCCTTTTTTTTATTTAAAAAGTTTACCAATTCACCAAATGTTTAAACCATTGCCAACACTTTTCAGCAAAGTTTAAACATTTTTGACTGATTGACATGGCGCGCTCTAATTGGTCGGTTTTTTGGTTTACCACTCCAAAGTGTTTAACCACTCCTTACACCCTAAACAAATAAATGTGAGATTGCATTTTGTCAGGGATGTTGCAAGTGCAAGGAGGTGTTGGTAAAAGATATAGACACCGATGAAAATTTAAATACTCTGAAATTGTTAAAAGAGATCATCGATAACTATAAAAAAATCCAACGTTAATGCCACCAAACATGCATCAATCACCGATAACTGCATTCGATATTGTTACATAGAAGAGTCGACCAAGAAACATCATAGTAACAGAAGTACAATGCATCACTAGAAAAAGTTCTATAATCACTAAACACCCTAATTACTTCATGTCTGATTATTTCATTCAAGGGCGAGAAAAAACGCTAACAAAAACACACATACAACAATAAGGTAAAATGAGGTTCTAAGTCTCGAGAAATCTGAGTAATATCTGATCCATCTTCGGCTGATGTTTCCTAACCTACAATTCAAAAAAAAATTGTTAGCAACTAATACAAGCCGGAAGTGATTAGCTGCCAAACGGGTCGTGTTCATATATTGGCGGGTCGTACCTGGTACGAACCCACAAAACATGTGACACATGAAGCAGAACATTAGCATCACACGTGTATTCGCTGGTTGAAATGAACATGTCCGTTTAAAACGAAAAGAAAAAGGTTTTAACTTTTTTATATTTAAGCTTTAAAATTACATATTCAGACAGACTTTTTTCTATTTTCTTTATCTAATATGTTTAAACTAAATTTTGCCATAAATAAAACCCCATATGTAGTTTACGTTATTACATAACATACATTTAAAAAAATGTAAAAATAAATGAATTAAACGGGTCAACCTGCAAACCTGCCATGTTGACACAAAATCAACCCATTTAGCTAAACGTGCTCACGGGTTCGACCTCAAACTGACCTGACCCATTTAGACTAAACCCAAATCCGTGAATTTCATGTTTCATGTCGCACAAGAAATTCACACCCCTACCAGTATGGCAGTATCAGATGAACGTTGTGAGGTGGGAATAAATATCTAAGAAGACTAATTAGGTAATATTACTTTTATGCCTGCCAGAGATAGAAGTTTAGACCTAAAATCAACCGAGATAAATAGTTTAGAATAACTTACTTTTATGCCTGCCAGAGATAGAAGTTTGTGAGAAGCAGCATAAATAACATCAGAATTCTCCAAGCTTTTTTCCACAAAATAAATGACTTCAGAAACCCCAGACTGTAATATATAAAAAGTCAAAGATTAAATCGGTAAAACTGCAACAAAGCCCAAAAGTAAGAGAAAAATGCAATGTAAAGAAGGGCTTCAAACTCACCTGAATTATAACTTTTGCACACTCATTACAAGGAAACATTGTTACATAAAGCCTCTGCACATTTATAAGAACAAAATAAATGACATTAATACTCTTATAAAACGTTTTCGCAGATATTTGTAGGTGCCAAAATGGCCAGATTGGGTAACATGTTAAAATAGATTCAGGTCAATGGGGTAGTTACAGTTCACAAAAAAAATAGATAAATAAAAAAATATAAAAATTTGAACCAACCTGCCCTGCAGCAGACGCGTGATTTGTGTTCAGGATGCAATTAACTTCAGCATGACAAACATAACTGCAAAACAAGAATAATTCAAATTTGCAGCAATTAACAACAAGCTTTTATCACAAACTAGCAGGGATTGCAAGAAGAAATAGTAACAAGTATATAAAAAACTATAGGAATTATTAGCAAGTAAAAAACTTGTATTAGAAGTGAGCCACGTGGCAATTTCAGGCTTTCAGCCCTTTACTTATGGACGGGTCGAATCGTTTTATGTTTTTTTTTTCTAACATGTAAATTGGGTAAAACAGAAAAAAAATGTATTGTTCATGCATAAAACCTCTTAAAACATGTTATTAAGAAATAGCGTGATGATGTGATCATTGAAACATTATAGCTTTCGTCAATCATTATTTAACACTAACTGGTTAATAAACGATTAGATGGTTTAAATTGAAAGTGTTTTAGTCAACACAGCACGTGACTAGTACTAATAATACCTGTGTTGACCTATTACCCAACCCGGCCATTTTGCCACCTCTACTTGTGGTCATTGTAAGCAGTGTAGCAGCATCACTTACGGGTATTTTGTCTCTAAAGGATTGTCATTCTTGGATTTCTAAAAGTGCAAAAAAAAAAAGATTAGTGATGATAAATCATTGATGAACCTTAGCATAATTTAATTTAAAAATATACTAACCTTTGACCATGGAAGTTTGTCGTCAGAACAACCACGTGGAAACCCATTGTAGCCGATGCCTGTTTATAGGTCACATATTCATGTCAAAAAAAGACACACTAACAGGTAAATGATGACAAAGTTAGTAAAGCATCTAAGCAGTAAATGGGTGAATCAAACGGGTTGTGTAACTGGCCAAAATGGGTGATTCTTTGGTACAGGTCGAAACTTGGTGGGTCACTTGGATCAACCCGAAACACTTTTTTGTTTGAAATTTTAACCTTTTTGTCAATATAATTACAAAAAAAAAAAAAAAAAAAAACACTAATATAATAATGATAAGTGAATTTGAAATTTTTATGCATTTTAAAAAACACTTAGCCAGTTTTTTTCACAAATTTGACCCGTTAGTGATAAAATATAACCAGAATTAGCCCAATAACTAAATGGGTCAAACTTTTGTGTGTTTCAAACTTCCAAATCCTTTGTGCTATATTATTCATGGTCCCAATTCAAATGAATGTTTCTTTTATATGCTGAATTTCATAGTTTTGCAAAAATTCTCGTTAACTTCACACTTGTGCTTGATTTCACAGTTTTGTAAGCTGTTTTCTTTTCACTTGAGGTGCTTGCTTGATTCGGATCTAACCACCGACCCATTATCAAACCCATTTGACCCGTTCATTTTATCGCCCAACTAGGTTACGACACACGCGATGCTTCAAGAGAAAAGACATATAATGCATATATATCAAATACTTGGAGTATAGTTTTCGTCAAGAAAATCTTACCGAGTATTATATCATCTTGACTCACTAAGCATGCTCCAACCTACAATGAAAGGTGAGCAAAAAAAAACATCCGGACTTATAGTCTATGCAAACAAACAAATTCTTCCAAGAAAACCAACATAATCTGCTAATTGTGTAGCCATGATCACCAATCAAAGTAGGAATGGCAATGAGACAGGTATTAGTAATCCCAGTCCCATACCCGATCGTAAAACCGTGTCTCATACCGGGCCCAGTACCCATCGGGTATTTGTCGCTTAATTACCGTCAGGGGTACCGGGTATACCCGTTAGTTGGCTAAAAATTGCCCGATGGGATTTTCAACCACATTTCTTACTATTTTATTTTTATATGACTTTATTACTCAAAGAAATTCAAACGACAAACTAAAAATGAATGTATTAAAGACATAAAATAAAAATAAACAATTATATGTTTACGAGTATGGTTCGGGCAAACAGATATGTATGTTTCGGGTAATCGGACAAAGTGTCATCAAATACCATACCAGTCCCATACCCGCAAGTTTTTTTTAACTTATCCCGAACTCATATACTTCGGGTTTACAAGTAACTCCCACCAATAGAAAGGCTAAGGTAGGGTCTGAGGAGGAGGGTGAGATATATACAACCTTACCTCTACCCATTGGAATAGAGAGACGCATAACACTTAGCAATCGGGACTAAGACCGACTGGTGCATGTACCCCCTTGTTATTCGTCACTACATGATGCATGATTAACCTTCCACCGCTTTTAACGTTATTTTCACGAATTAGTTAAACAACGTTAAATTTAGTGCAATTTCACTCTTGCCCCCTACGCGCCCACACATATATACATTATATGTGCACACCGCAAGCGGACGTAAAAATAATAAAAAATATTAAATGAAAACATACAAAATTTACATTGTTTCTATAACTTGAAATTTGTTAGATATATCAAGAGCAGAAATCCGACCTGCCTGTTAGGATCTTTAGATCTCTCAGCCGACAAAAACGCAATCGCCATAAAATAATCATCCCACGATAAATATCTACACCAAAATCAACATAAGTTCATCATTTCACGCACTTCAAACCACTCAACAACAATCAATTTTAAATCAACTTTACCCCTTGCGTTTAGACGAATCGTACGGATCATTCGAAGATGATTTCCTCTGCAACACGTCATCGGAAGTAGATGTGTCGGTGGTGACCAGCTTCTTCTTGCTAGGGTTTACTAACAAACGGATAACGAATGCGGAGGCTAAGGCGCCGGCGACGGCGGCAGTGGAGACGAGAGTCAGGTCTCGCGAATTCATCGCCGGAGTTTTAAGCGGTTGGAATGATGACGACGGATTTCGCCGGAAAATGATGACGGAGGTGGTGAAGTTTTGCCGCCAAAAAGGATAGAATGAGACAACAGAAAGCGGGAAAAAGTGTGAGATTTACAGATTAGGTGTTGGGCCCGGTTTTGACATTAGTTTAGAATTGGGCCTATTTGGGCTTTTTGTGTATTTAATAAGGGCCTTTTTTACTTTTAATATTTTTGTTTAGGATAAATTACGCTTTTCGTCCTTTATGTTTGTAGCGGGTTTCAGTGGATAATCTTTAACTTCAATAATTACAGCTATAATCCTTTATTTAGAAAACTCACTACAATTTTCGTCCTTTAACACTAACTAGATTAAAATTTTAAGTTAACTTCTATCATATAAGGGTAATTTAGTCTTTTTATCAATTTAATAAAAAACAAAAAAATATACACTCTATTAACACACACACCCCCTCTCTCTCTCTATAAACCCTTTCTTCTCCATCTAATCCCCCCTGTTGTTCTGCAATTGGTAATAACCAAATCCACATCCCCTCTCTTAACACACACCCCTTTCTCTCTCTAAATACACAGAGTAATCACCACCACCGCCATTTTTTCGGAGTAGTAACCACCACCGTCAATTTGATAACAACCACCACCATTTCCGCCGATGTCCAGTCATCACCACCGCCATTTTCCCGCTACGACTTCGGCCGCCTGAATCATTTAATGACGTGTCCCACTGTGTTTTCTTAATCTTACAGTGTTAGATTGCATTGGGAAGGGTCTGGACCTGTTTCGATTTCACTGAGTTCCCTAAACTGTGAGTATTAATTTCAACCCATTGACTATTATGCTGATATGATTTCTTTTATCCTTTAAATAATAATTTCCATGTTTCTACTTTTTTTTTTTTTTTTGAAAATACCATGTTTTTAGCTATGCCTATGGTGCTGAAGTGGTCGTTAAGGTTTGACGAGATTTGAGCGTGGGTTTGTGAAGATGGGGTTGGCAAGATGAGGTGGTGGCGGCATAATGTGGTGGTGGTGGTGGTGGTGGCAGCAGGAGGATGAGATGTTGGTTGGGGTTTTAGGGTTAGGAATTGGGGAAGATGAAGAGTTTATGTAATTTTTATTTTTTAATTTTATCTATTAAATATTTAAATAAAAGTATGAATTGACCAAAATACCCTTAAGTGAATAAACTTAACTGAAAATTTTAATCTGGTTAGTGCTAAAGGACGTAGAGTGTAATGGGTTTTGCAAATAAAGGACTGTGACTGTAATTATTAAAGTTAAAGGCTATCCGTTGCAATCCAGTACAAACATAAAGGATGAAAAGTGTAATTTACTCTTTTGTTTATTTAATTGTGTACGTAAGTTGTTTGACCGGCTTGATTTGTAAGCCTGAATCATGAAAAGTTATATCAACTAGAATTACGACCCGCCGCAATGCGGCGGGAATTCTTTAGTTATAACTAAGTCGATTTAGGACGCGCACGTTATGTTGAACCTGGCAAACGGGAAAAAAATAGACAATGTAAAAACGTTCACTCACACACGTACGTTGCGTCGTGTTAACTCGCAAAATTTAGAACGAAATATAAAAACGTTAAACCAAAGACGCACGTTGCGATGTGTTAAGTCACACAATTTAGAACGAAGCATAAAGAGATTTGCAGAAAATGAAAAACTATAAAGGAACAAAGTTGAAAACAAAAAAAAAAAAAAAAGTTGTGAGGATAGATTGCAAAAGATAAAAAAGTTTTGTGTTAAAAGTAAAAAAACAAATAGTCTTAGGTTAAAAGTAATTTATGAAATACTTTTATGTGAAAAGTAAAAAAATCAATTTTTTTTTTTTTTGTAAAACCCCCAAAGCGAAGATTACAACACATAAGTAAAAAAATGAAACTGGTTAAATCGCAAAAGATGGAAACTTTTGAATTAAAAGTGAAAAATCAAATTAATCAAAGGGGTTAAATTGTATAAGATGGAAACTTTTGAATTAGAAGTGAAAAATCAAATTAATTAAAGGGGTTAAATTACCAAAGATTAAAACTTTAAACTCAAATTGTCAAAGATTAAAACTTTAGGGTTAAAAAGGAAACAAATATTACCAAAGATTAAAACTTTAAACTCAAATTGTTAAAAATTAAAACTTCAGGGTTAAAAAGGAAACAAATATTAAAACTTTAAACTTAACTTGCAAAGGATTGAAACTTTAGGGTTAAAAAGGAAAAATTCAATTTTTTTTTAGAAACTCCCAAAGCTAGTTGTACAAGTATCATATGCATAAGATAGTTGGTTTTTAATAAGGTTTTAATTCGAATAATAGGTTCGAAATCGTTCTGGTGAAGAAACCAGATTTTTTAAAGCCGGATACAATCAGGAAGGATCTTCCGGATCCAGTCCAATTTGTAAAATTTTTAGCACACCGGATCTTTCCTAACTGGATTCGAACCATTTCTTTTAGGATCGGATAGAATCCGGAATTAACTATTTTTAGCCCAATGTTCAATAACATGTGAGTATCTCTCAAACCTTGTTTTTAGTTGTCATTCTAACCACTTTCATTGTGTCTAGTGGTGGAGCTTGAACAAATACATAGAGGCGGGGCATGGGCGGGTGGAGGGGATCAAGAAAATCAGTGGACGGAAATTTTTAGGCAAAATCAATTCATGTGGTCTAAACTCAAGAAAACCATGGAGCGGAAATTTGTAGGCAAAACCAGGGGCAATCTCAAGAAAATCAGGGACCCATAATTTTTAGGCAAAATTAATTCAGGCAGGGGTGGACTCAATACATATATACAATTTTCGGACGAAATACACGTAAATTTACACTGCCGAGAAAAAAAAAACTAGGAGGACCCCTTGCCCGTTAAAAGCTTCTCCCATGATTGTGTCCCCGGTTTTCCTTTTGGTCAATCCTTTATAAACACTTCTTTGATATCCTATTTTTAGACGAAATACGCGTAAATTTACCCTAGTCCTTTGTGCTTGTTTAACAACCAGGGAGTTTTGGTTTTTTGTTCTACACTTTGGGTGTTGTGTTGTCCGTTTTCTCTTTTAAAAATTCCAAAGATATTTTTGGTGTTTTTGTTAACATAGTATATGGTAATTTATCAAATCGGTTTTCGGGTTATTAGAAATTTAATTTTCGAAAGTGAATTCAAACCGTAACTCGATAAACTTACTTGAATTGTAAATGAAAATTCAGTACAGATTTGGGTTGATTCAAAATTAGAGGTAGCGAATGTGTATTGTTGTGTTAAACGGGTTGTGTTCGACATGGCACAATTAACTAAACATGTCATTTTGTTGACAGGTTAACACGTACATGTTTAATAAGTTGGTTACATGCACAACATGTTAACAGCCTTAAGTGTAACAAATTTAATAGCATGAGTGACACGAAACAACACATTTAACACAATTAAGTATAACAATTCCAATAACACAACAAACATGATACATTTATAACGACTATTGACACGACTCACTTTAACACTATAAAGAAATAATAGGACACGATTGGCATGACATAATAAAAGTTACTGCAAATTGAAATCAACATCTAACTATTAATAAAACTACGTCATTTAGATAAACATGTTGTGTCAATCCATTAACCTCTTTAATACATAAATTGCGTGTGTCATATACATGTTAAAGAGACTAAACCCTGTTGGACACATTTTAGTCGTGTTAATAATGTGTGCCAACCCATTTATCTGAAGCATCAACTCTTTCGACTACATGTCGAGTAATGTAGTGTTACCGTTAGATGTCATAATAAATTGTTACCTTTCAGTCAAATTAATCGAACTAAGGGGCCGTTTGACAACTTCCGAATGGTTAAGTGCTGAAGCAGTAAGAGGTCTGAACCATTAAGTGATGAACTAGTAAAAGGTCTGAACCATTAAGAGCCAGTATAATGCTTAACCATTTAGAGACAAATGTCTGACTAATTCAGATTAGAGGTCTTAATAATTCAGACTCAGTATAATGCTTAACCATTTAGAGACAAATGTGTGAACCATTAAGACATTTGCTCGCGAAACAAACAGTCTGAACCATTAAGTCTTAAACCAGTAAAAAGTCTAAACCACTAAAAGCTCCATTTAGAGATAAACAAACAGTATCTAAGACCATGTGTAGTGGGGCGTTTTTCTTTAAAAAAAATCAAAAAAAATGTCGAATCACGCCCTATCCCATTGCATGCCGGCGTTATCGGGCGTTTTTCGAGAAAAACAATCGATTGGCGTTTTTCAAATCACGCCAAAAGGGCAAATTTCTTGGCCAATCAGATGGAGATATCTGGATGTTGGGCCGAAATGGGACGAATTCGAGCTGGATTGAGGTTTTGTGGCTGGCCGGAGTTGTTGTTTTCCTTGCCGGAAAACCTGCAAAAAAAGTCGAAGAAGATGATGACTGCAGAAAAGGTTTTAAAAAGTTTAGTTTTTACAACTTTGGTCCCTGCGGTTTAGATATGGTTTTAAAAAGTTTAGTTTTTACAACTTTGGTCCCTGTGGTTTAGATATGGTTTTAAATTTAACTTTTGAACATTTGAATTTTGGTCCTTCTAGTTTAGATATGTAATATTTTCTATATAACTTTTGAATTTTTTTTAAGAATGTAATATTTTTTATTTAAATGAAATTTAATTAGTTTTAATTAAAAAATTTAATAACTGTGTAATGATTGACGGGACATTATTGGTTAATTAAAAAATTTAATAATTGTGTAATGATTGACGGGACATTATTGGGCATTATCCCACTACGCCCTTGAAGAAACACTAGATAAATGGTCGGAACCGAGATATCTAGGGGGTTTGAATCCGCATAAAAGGTTGGTTTCCACTCGATTGATTCAGGTCCGACTGGTCTTCTTTTCCGATAACTCTGCAAAAAAGAGCACCGTTAGCCTCGCCAAGGGGAGAAAAGGGTTCTCTCCTTGACCCGACTCCGGTGTGAGAATAAGTATTGGTAATGAAGAAGAAGATGTATTTTGTAAGTGTGTGTAACTTGAAATCATACCTGGGTTGCTTCTCATATTTATAGTCGGGAGTCGTTTTAGGCGGGAAAACCCGTTAGTGAAAAGTTGACGGAAGATGCTAACCCCGTAAGCGGTTACATTCCCTTCCGTCAAGCTTCTTGATCCGACGTGAGAGCACACGTGTCACACCCCAACCGATGGCGGAATCATCGGGGCGCGGCACTGAGCGAAACAGATTGTCCAGAAGTTTCCACAACAACTATTATATAAATTCAGTTTACATGACACATCCCATACCGTGTCCCAAATAAATAACAAGTTATCATAGAAAGCAACTAGGCAAGTAATTCCGTTCCGATAACTCAGATTCAATTATTACAGACAAATGTTTATTATTTCTAGACTCCCTAGCCTCGATTTCATGACCATGCGCCTAAGCATCCTAGCAACTTAAGCACCTGTCACATACGTTAAAATAAAGTCAATACATATAATGTAAAGGTGAGCACACAAGTTTGATAATAGCATATAGAGTTCGAATAGTCTACGCATAACCAGGCACGTACACAGAGGAAAACGATGCATGTTAATTATCGACATGGGACCATCGATACCAACGACTGCGGGTTGACCGTCCGAGACGGTTCGCAATACATGATTACCACCGTAATCCATGCAAGTAATTGTCCTTAACAACCCCCGTGTGAACGGGTGCTGAGTCCAAACTATAGTACTATGTTGCTAAGGCAGGTAGATAGCATTCCACGTGTAAACATAATAAACAGCATTCATTTAGTCAAATAGCACATGCATTCGGTTAGCGTTCAAATAGTTTGTGTTTGATTGTGATTTGATAGGTAACGTATGTAACACCCAAAAGTGCTAAAAGCAAAAAGGGATCGAGTATACTCACAGTGATTGATCGTGGATTGAAGGGTGCGCTGAGAGTAAGATTAGCCTGAATAGTTCGATAGCATAACGATAAGTAACGCGGAAAAGTAAACAAGTATGGATGGATCGAATGGGCTGGTCGATCGAACGGCAGGTTCGATCGAACGGCCCGTTCGATCGGCTGGTATATCCGATTGCACAGTCCCGTTCGATCGGCCGGTAGGCTCGATCGGCTGGACCATTCGAGTGGATTGTTTCTTCCTCTGGTGTGTTTGTGTTAGAGATTTGAACTTTTGAAGTTTTTGTTGCAGTATTTGAGAACACTGAAGTGTTCCTACCTTTCAAGTCGATCGATCGAACGGTTCGTTCGATCGGCTAGCTCACTCGATCGGCTAGCTCACTCGATCGGCTAGGAGCTTCATGGTTAGTCCCCAACTGAATGTCACTCGATCGAATAGCCTGTTCGATCGGCTGGCATTCTCTACTACGAACGAGTTGTGAAAATGATTAAGTGTTGAAGCATAGTATCTCATGATCCGAACAGTAATGTTCACCAATCGAGTGCCATGTTCGATCGAACACTACTTCGTCAATACTATACCTCATGAAATTTTGAAAGTGTGGGACCATGTGCTAGCCGATCGGCTGGCCCGGTCGATCGGCTGGCATGTCCGATCGGCTGGGCTGTTCGAACAGCCTAGCCGTTCGGCCAGCATTTCTGACCTGGTCGGCCTTTCGTCTAACACTTGGTTGTTTGTTTATTTGTCCTTCTTTCAAGGTATCTTGACAACGTGTTGAACTATGATAACCTCTGTTCCTACTTGTTTCCTTGGCTCGAACAGGAATCACCCAAGTCCGGCCGGTGAACGGTTCGGAATGTCGGTTTAGAGTTTAACCCGAAATCGGTGAACCTTGTTCATAGAACCCGAATCTTGAACCTTTTAACTTATTTGAATGATTAGTTAGCCGGTTCAAGCTCCGTTTGAAGGCATTGAGTGTAACAGAGTTGAAAGAAAGTTGGAATTCCTTCTTTCAATTCTCCACAACTTGTGGATGTTTAGATCTTTGATAGATCTTAACTTGTTTATGTGGAAATCGGTTTGATCTAAGCTAATCATAGTGGAATGAGGTCAAAACATGATGTTCTTCAAGAACACCATGATGACATCACCCAAGAACACTTAGATCTTGGTGATTTCACGGTTAGAATCCAAGTTTTGAAAGATAGAAAGGTGTAGAATCAAGTAATGATAAAAAACGTACAAGAATTAGAGTGAAAACTTACCGGGTTTGAGAGAAATCTGAGAAAAGGTGAAGAAGATGGCTGGTTCGGTCAGAGCTTTCCAAAAATGGAAAGTATGACAATGACAGCCCTATTTATAGGCTCCAAAAGAGGAAAGTGGCAGCCGATCGGCCAGGGGCTCCGATCGAGTCGGCTGCTCGATCGGCTGGCAAGATGCGAGCGATCGGCTAGCCTGTTCGATCAGGTTGCCTTCTGTTCGATCCGCTACACAGTTTGAGTATTTTGCGACGATTTTCGACGTTTCGATTTCGATGGACGATGATACGAATACGATATAGTTCCTAGTCAAATTACTTTTAATCCCAACCACTATATCTAACATACAATCTTCTATAAGTCACGTTTCGAGGTCGGTTTCGATTGAGTTCGATTGCTTTTCGAGTTTCGATTCGATTTTCGATTGATTTGCTTGAATATCACACCAAACATAAAGTAAACATGCACAAGTAACACATAAGGCACACACACACGTATAACAATACCAAAATTCGCATAATTCGAGTCTCGAGTTCGATGATTGTTACATCGGTTTGATTACTGATTAAGTTAACTTTATCGCATTGTTACTTCCTATTATTCACAGTCGTAGATCGGTTCGCGTTAAAACATATTCGATTACTTCGATTCTTGCTGATTACAACACTTACTCCACATAATACGACTAAAACATAAAATCGACTATCTACAGTCAAAGAAAGTCAAAGTTGACTTGGACTTTGACTTTGACTTTGACTTTGACATTCGAAAACACGGGGTGTTACAACACGGATCGTGGCTTAGATCGAAGGCTGGGAATTTGCCACGTGTAAAGTGATCAAGTGGAGATTACTTTCCAATTGCATGCTTCCGTTGTGAATTCAGGTTTGCTTGAGATGGTGACACGTGTCCAGACGGTTGTAACCGTCTTGGTGGTGCACGATTGTATTTCTTCTAGAAGATTACTGCTGTAATCTGGTGTGGCACCTTATCGTGTGGAGACATGTGAATAAATAAATCCCAAGTCTGGGTAAATAATATCCAGATCTGGATATTTAGGTGAGAGTATTTATTTCAGGATTTTCATCCTTTGTCTATGGGAGAAAGCGCAAAGGTTTATGATTTTCTTTGGGCGCGCAAGTGTTGACAGTTGACTGTTCTTTAAATCTCTTTTTGTGAGACCAGTGCGCGGCCGCGCAAGGTACAAGGCTGATCAGTAAGGTTTTGGTATGGTCCCAAATATTTATTATGAGGTTTTTGGGAACTTACCCCTTCAAGTCCCCCAGTCTAGTGTTGTACTTATGCAAGTAAGCGGAGCACTGGACTTATAAGAGAGAAATGCTTTTAGGCGTGGAAAACAAAGAATCTTCGATGAGAATATTTAATTTTGTTAAAAGGGGAGTTTTTTTTTTAAGGAAAATTTTTGTTCTTTTGTAATCATGCCGTGACGTATAATGACGTCAGTTGGCAGTAAAAGTTGGTATTTGCGAGAGTTTGCCTTCTTATATTGGGATATGTAATGGCGCTTTGTCAGACTTCATTAATGGGGATATGACTCTAGTTCCTGTAGCGCCGTTTGGATGTGATATTTCCTGACAGTTAATCATGATGATTAAGTTTCCTTTTTCTCGAAGTTGGGTTCTTCTATATATATGTACATTTAAGACGCCTTGTCTTTTTGTTAGTTTTTGGCAAAGAAGATGAAACGCTTTACCATACTCGTCGTTTGTTGGATGTTTTTAGGGTTTACGAGGCTACTGAAGGTCTCATGCTTCTTTCTTGTTCACCACCTCTAATTGCTATTAAGGCAAAGAATCCGGTCGAACCTGTTTCTCCGGTGACTGTTGGTTCCGGCTGTAAGGTTCTTCAACACAAAGGTGTTACTGACGATGGTAGTACTGTGTTGGATGCTGATGGCTTCATAGCTCGCTTTCCAATGCTCCAGAAAGGAGGGTGTCGGCTGGTATATCAACGCCGGAAAACTCGTTGGTGTGGGCAGGTGCCTGTCGTCGATGATGATTCCGATGCTGGTTAGGTGTTCAACTTTAGGGCTAGTTCTTGTCCTTTAATGTTTTTGTAAATCTGAACAATTTTTTGAAGATCATTGCCATGATCTTGTTAAGTGTTTGTGCTACACTGTATATTTTGGTGTAATACTATCCCTGTAGGGTTTGTTTTGTATGTTTGGATTACAATATGTTGCATGTTTTTTAATTGCTTTGATTAGTTAGAGCGAATGAGAGATGGTATTGTGCTCATGTGTGAACGTTTGTCCAGAATATGCGCTTATGTTGCGCTTTTTCCAAACTGCTCATGAGGTGTACAATGTTTACCATATTGTTTTCGCGCAAACCAAAGGAATTTCATGCAATTTGTAACAAACAGTGACATGAAAATAGTGTTTGTATTAATAAAGCGCAAGGCTTACAATACAAATGTAAATAGGAAATACATTGCCTGTGAATGATTTGCCCTCTATGTAACACCTGCGCAGCTGCTGTGCGTTCCAGGTGCGGGGAACTAGAGTCCCGTCAATTCTTTTTAGGGTATATGCCCCTTTGCCTAGGACCTCATTGATGATGTATGCACTTCCCATCTTGGCGCTAATTTGCCCGGTTTTTTCGCATTTGATGCTTCATTGTCGCGCAAGAAAAAATCTCCGGGGACAAAGGTACATACGTATAACAACCCTAACGTAAACCAACACCCTCGAATATTTTTCCGACACCCTATTACATTGAAATGTCCCAATATGTTTTATATTACACTCCGTATGTGAAAACCGAGCCCAAATTAGATTATAACATATAAAATAAATTAAAAACAATAAATCTTAAGCTAAGGCGGGCCGCGTAAACCCACCCCAACATCTCATGCGGGCCGTATAAAAATGTAAACCGGATTCCTTTGATTTCTTTAAGTTGAAGTGGGCCGCGTAAGAGTTCTCAATAGTTCACGCATGCCGCGAGCGACCTAAGTTGTGGCGCAGCCACGTGGCCCAACACACGGCAAGCCTATACGCTTATGTGACACCTCGGATCTTTCCGGATAACCTTCTTGATGTAACGTTTCGTGTACGTATGTTATTAAATGAAAACGATGAATTATTTGTTATTATGTGTTACATGCCGATTTACTTATGTTTATATATATATATATATATGTGTTATATATATGTAAACCGAAACCTCAACCCGACTCGAAACCACGGTCTCGAGTGAACAGTGAAGCACTTGGGCCGGTTAAGGCCTTGTAGCCAAAAACCCAACCGGAAACCCCCTAAGCCCATTCGGTACACTATATAAACCCAACCCCACCTCCCTTATCCATTTTACACACTCATCACACTCTCCCTCATTCACTCTCTTCTTCACTAAACCCTAAAACCCTAGCACAACACTACAATCCCTCTTCTTCCTCTCGGGTTCAACCAAATCAAGAACATACTCGGCTTTAGCTCGGAACCACCAACCGGAAGCTCATTCATCGAACCCACACACCTTAAGTCTCTACCGGTTAGTATTTATATGCTCATGGTTGTTGATGTTTGTTATGGTTGTGTGCTTATTAATGCTTGATCGTGATGTTATTGCTATAAAAGACTTGTTTGATGATAAAGGTGATTTCTTGAAATGATTATGTGTCTTAATGAAAAATAACCCGGTTTGGTGTTAAATGGTTTTGATATTATGCTAGATGCTTGTTTGAATGATTTTGGCCGAATAATATGTATGTTTCGGATATGTGCTAATTGCTTGAACGATCATGTTAAGGGCTTGATTATGAGGTTTTAAGTACACGGTTTTGGGTTTTAGTAGTATGTCTTTGTTTGAATGATTTTTTTTAGCTTACTAGGAGGATTGGTTATAATTATAGTTTGAATATTGCTTGATGAACATGAAGAACAATTTGAATGCCTTTGAATTATTTTTGAAATGTGTATATTTGATCTGTTTTGGCTAATGATCAGACAAACAAACATGTTTTAGTGGAAATGGTACATATTGGTTTCATGAAAATGCATTCCTATTGGTTCGTACAAAATGACAGGTTCTAGAAGGTCTTCATGCACACGTAACCACGGTTGCGAGTCGGAACCCTTGGTTGCGACTCGAAACCACAACAGGAATTGTCGAGACCTCCCGGTTGCGAGTCGTAATCAACGCGTATCGATCCGGTTGCGAGTCGTAACCACAGCTGCTATGTCGGAACCGCCGGTTGCGAGTCGGAATCTCTGATTGCGAGTCGCAACCAAAGCATGACGAACCGAGACCTCGCTTGCGAGTCGCAACCTTGGTTGCGAGTCACCTCCGTCTCGACTGGGCTGATATTGGGCCAACGTACTTGTTGGATTGTCTGTTAACTGGATTGCTTGTGTAACTGCTTCGGCCCAATAGCCCCACTGTTTGTATGTTGGACTTCCTGTTGACTGGGCTGCATGTCTACCTGCTACTGTGGTTATCTGCATTTACGTTAAGTGTGTCTTATACGTGTTTACTTGTACCCGACTTGACCCATATTTGGTAACCATGTTAGGACGTGGTGACCAACATACTTAACCAAGTAACGTATCATACCGAGCAACCCAAGGTGAGTTCACAACTTAAAAGCATGCGTCCCGGTGGTTTGGGACACGAGACTAAAACAACCCTATCCCCTTGTAAAGGGGATACCGTCTACACTCCTTCCCTAGTTATTGGGAAACAACTTACTTTATCTTCCCTTGTATTGGGAAACCTTTTTAGTTAATTACTGTTTATACGGATTGCAACTAACGGCACTAAACGCAACTCTATCACTCAAGTCCCTACTACATAATACCGATTAGTCGCCGGTGCCAGGCGAACGGGTTATTAGTTGATAGCGCTATTTAGGTCTTACCAGCCTCACACCGTGCCATGGTATGGGATCGGTCGTGAACTAATGTACTCAGGCATCCGTCAATGATGATAGAACATTGACATCGGGGCATCCTGCGGAAACGCATTCGGTTACCTAGTGTTCGGTATTGGAAAAACAGTTTAGTCGCTAACTTTTGGGGTAGCTCCCCATGGCATGTATAAACGGATAAATTAACTGGTGAAACAAGTTTTTGGTAATTAAAACTGGACAACTAGTGAACTCACTCAGCATTATTGTTGACCCCCTTACTGCATGCTTTGCAGGTGGCCAGTGACTGGAGCAGCTGCTTGGGATGTGTAGTGGTCGTCTGCCCGTGTGTTGGGCATTTATCATGTTTACCATATGAACTATGTTTAAAACTGTTAATTATGCTTCCGCTACATTTTACTCTGAACTTAAGACTTGAACTCTAAACTTAACACTTGCTAATCGTACGGTTAGTAAGTACTACTTTTGTTAGCAATTTAGCTATTCAGTATAATTGGTGGCTGGATCCTGGTCAGTCACGCCCTCGAAGCGGGTGTTATCCGCGGGTGGAATTTGGGGGTGTGACAGATTGGTATCAGAGCCATTGGTTATAGTGAACTTGGTTTTAAAAAGGGGAAAAATCTTTTTGAGAAAAACCAGACTATAACCCGTGACTCGTGACGACACTACACTCCAAGTACAAGGCTCGACTTATCTGACCTCATAGCTCGGACCCATAGTTACTTGCTTACTTGTCTTATGCTTTCTGCTTTACTATACGTACTAGTTACCTGATTAGATAGATGCGTCTTCTCTCTTCTATCCTATTCTCGCTATGTTACGACATCGCACTCATACTATGTTTTCTGGTTATGAAGACAATGAGTGGACGCGGACGAGGAAACATCAACATGACTCAGGCTCAGTTCACTAGCCTGCTCAACACTGTGGCTGCAGCTTTCGCAGCTCACCCTATAGGTCAGCCTGCACCTGTGCAACCACGTGTTTGTACCTTCAAGACCTTCATGGATTGCAAGCCTCTTCCGTTCAGTGGCACTGAGGGTGCCATAGGACTCCTACACTGGATCGAGAAGGTCGAAGCTGTTTTCGCTGTTTGCGAGTGTCCCCCTGCTAATTGGGTGAAGTTCGCTACTGGTACTCTAGAGGGAAGCGCACTTTCATGGTGGAAGGCGCAAATTCAAATGCTTGGTTTGGAGACTGCTAACGCTACTGCGTGGGAAGATTTCAAGGATATGATCAAGGAAGAGTACTGTCACAGGGATGACATCCACAAGCTGGAAAATGAGTACTATGAACTCAAGATGGTTGGGTCAGAGATTGAGACCTACACCAAGCTGTCCAACGACTATGCTGCTCTTTGTCCAAACATGTCCCGACCCATGTACCGAAGGATCGAACTGTACATCAAGGGTCTAGCTCCAGAAATTCGAAGCCATGTAACTTCAGCCAACCACACTACCATTCAGCCGATTGTTCGACTTGCTCACAAACTCACTGATCAGGCTGTGGAAGAGGGCAGGTTGCCCAAAAGGATCAGTGCTGCGGAAGGAACTTCTAGTGATGGCAAACGAAAGTGGGATGGAAATCAGGGTAAGGATGCTAACCCTACTCAAGCCCCAGCTCAGCAAAGGAAAACTGACAACAACAAAGGCACTCAGCAACAGGGTGGCTACCGGGGAAACTACCCTAAGTGCAACAAGTGTAACAGGCACCACAATGGGGCATGCAACAAGGGTCAGTGTCAGCGATGCCACAAGATGGGGCACGAAGCAAAGGATTGTAGAAGTCAGTTCCCGGCAAGGCAGAATCAGCAACAACCCCAACAGCAACAGCAGCAGGGAAACAACAGAGCATGTTTTAAATGCGGGGCAATAGGGCACATGCGAAAGGATTGCCCTGAACTGAATCAGAATCGCAACAACAATCAGGGAGCTGGGAACAATGAGCAGAACAACAATGCTGGGAATGCAAGGGGAAGAGCTTTCGTGATTGGAGCTGGCGAAGCAAGGAACGATCCCAACGTCGTGGCGGGTAAGTTCCTACTTGATGATCGTTATGTTTCTGTGTTATTTGATTCCGGTGCCGATGCCAGTTATGTATCCCTTCGCATTAGTAAGAAACTTAAGCATTCGCCTGCATTATTAAGTTCTAAGCACATCGTCGAGATAGCTAATGGTAAGAACATCGAGGCCACGCATGTGATCCACGACTGCACCCTAGAATTGTCTGGCCATACGTTTAGTATCGATCTTTTCCCTGTTAAACTTGGAAGCTTCGACGTCGTCATTGGTATGGATTGGTTATCCAAACACCGCGCTGAAATCCTCTGTCAAGAGAAAGCAGTTCGTATACCTCGCCGTTCTGGTCAACCCCTCATCGTTCAAGGCAACAAAGGTGGAGAAGTCACAGGCATTATCTCGCTTTTAAAAGCCCAGAAGTGTTTGCAGAAAGGGCACACCGCTATTCTAGCACTCGTCACCAACACCCACGAAAAGGAAAAGAGGATTGAAGATTTTCCTGTAGTACGCGATTATCCCGAGGTATTTCCTGAGGAACTACCTGGACTCCCTCCTCACCGTCAGGTCGAATTTCAAATCGAACTAGCTCCCGGAGCAGCACCCATAGCTCGTGCACCGTACCGTCTAGCCCCTGCAGAACTGAAGGAACTCTCTACGCAATTACAGGAACTATTGGATAAAGGATTTATCCGTCCTAGTTCATCACCCTGGGGAGCCCCAGTACTCTTTGTCAAGAAGAAGGATGGCACATTCCGAATGTGCATCGACTACCGTGAGTTGAACAAAGTTACCATCAAGAATCGTTACCCCCTCCCGCGCATCGACGACCTATTCGATCAGTTGCAAGGATCGAGCTACTATTCAAAGATTGACCTGCGATCAGGCTATCATCAGCTGAGAGTTCGTAATGAAGATATCTCCAAGACTGCGTTCAGGACTCGTTATGGTCATTACGAGTTCCTCGTTATGCCTTTTGGAATGACTAACGCGCCTGCAGTGTTCATGGATCTTATGAACCGCGTCTGTAAACCTTACCTCGATAAATTCGTGATTGTGTTTATCGACGACATTCTGATTTACTCGAAGAGTCAAGAAGAGCATGAACAGCACCTACGCCTTATCCTCGAACTCCTTCGCAACGAGCAACTGTACGCCAAATTCTCTAAATGTGACTTCTGGCTTCGAGAAGTCCATTTCCTCGGCCATGTAGTTAATAAGAACGGAATTCACGTCGACCCAGCTAAGATCGAATCGATAAAGAACTGGCCTACGCCTAAGACTCCCACTGAAGTTCGCCAATTTTTGGGTTTGGCAGGCTACTACCGCAGATTCATTCAGGGATTCTCCAAGATTGCACAACCCCTCACGACTCTTACTCAGAAAGGCGTCGCCTACAAATGGAATGCAGCACAGGAATCTGCTTTTCAGAGGCTTAAGGATAACCTCTGTAGCGCTCCTATTCTCTCGCTACCTGAAGGCACTGACGACTTTGTGGTTTACTGCGATGCATCCATTCATGGGCTCGGTTGCGTGTTAATGCAACGCGAGAAAGTTATTGCCTACGCCTCTCGACAACTCAAGACGCACGAAAAGAACTACACGACGCACGACTTGGAACTGGGAGCAGTGGTTTTTGCTCTTAAGATATGGAGACACTACCTGTACGGTACCAGGTGCACCATTTACACCGATCACAGGAGTCTCGAGCATATCTTTAGGCAAAAGGAATTGAACCTGAGACAACGTCGATGGGTCGAACTCTTGAACGACTACGAATGCGCCATCAAATACCATCCGGGCAAAGCCAATGTCGTGGCAGACGCCCTCAGCCGAAAGGACACCGTACCAAAGCGCGTGCGAGCACTGCAACTTACCATCCAGTCTAACCTCCCTACCCAGATTCGAAATGCTCAAGTTGAAGCATTGAAGCCGGAAAACATCAGGGCTGAATCCCTGCGAGGATCGAGACAGCAACTAGAACAAAAAGAAGATGGTGCTTACTATGTAGCAGGGCGTATTTGGGTTCCACTCTATGGAGATTTACGTGAACTCGTGATGGATGAAGCCCACAAGTCCCGCTACTCAGTACATCCTGGTTCGGACAAGATGTACCATGATTTAAAGACTACCTACTGGTGGCCTGGTATGAAGGCCCACATAGCAACATACGTTAGCAAATGTTTGACTTGCGCGAGAGTCAAGACAGAATACCAGAAGCCAGCAGGTCTACTCCAACAACCAGAAATCCCGAAATGGAAATGGGAGCAAATTTCCATGGATTTTGTTACAGGGTTACCTAGATCTCAACGAGGAAATGATGCTATTTGGGTAATCGTAGATCGATTGACCAAGTCCGCGCACTTTCTGGCTATTAAGGAAACAGACAAGTTTTCTACCTTGGCAGAGATTTACTTAAAGGAAGTAGTTTCGAGGCACGGAGTGCCAACCTCGATTATTTCCGACCGAGACGCTCGATTTACTTCGGAATTATGGCAAGCTATGCACAAATGCTTTGGCTCACGTTTGGATATGAGCACTGCTTATCACCCTCAAACGGATGGACAGTCCGAACGTACCATCCAAACTCTAGAAGACATGCTTAGAGCGTGTGTGATCGATTTTGGCAAAAACTGGGAGAAGCATCTACCGCTAGTAGAGTTCTCTTACAACAACAGCTACCACACTAGTATTCAGGCAGCACCTTTTGAGGCATTGTACGGTCGTAAATGCCGGTCCCCTCTCTGCTGGGCAGAAATCGGTGATAGTCAAATCACGGGCCCAGAGATGGTGGTAGATACAACGGAAAAGATTGCCCAGATCAGACAACGCATGGCGGCAGCTCGTGACCGTCAGAAGAGTTACGCTGATAAGCGTAGGAAACCATTGGAATTCCAGGTCGGTGACCGGGTTCTACTTAAAATCTCACCCTGGAAGGGTGTGGTTCGCTTTGGGAAACGGGGCAAGCTTAATCCGCGATATATCGGACCATTCGAAATTACCGAGAAGATCGGTAAGGTTGCTTATAGATTGAACCTGCCTGAAGAACTGAGTGCGGTACACAACGTTTTTCACGTATCCAACCTGAAGAAGTGTTTGTCGGATGAAACACTTGTGATTCCTTTTAAGGAACTAACGATTGACGAACAGCTACACTTTACTGAGGAACCGATTGAGATCACTGATCGAGAGATCAAAATCCTCAAACGTAGCCAGATACCTCTTGTACGAGTCCGTTGGAACTCACGACGTGGCCCAGAGTATACCTGGGAGCGGGAAGACCAGATGAAGCACAAGTATCCCCAGTTGTTCCCAAACGAAAACCCCAGCACTGAAGCTACGAACGAATTTCGGGACGAAATTCCAAACTAACGGGGGGATGATGTGACACCCCGTTGAAACGCTTTCACTTACACTAGCTTGACAGTGGCTGCCTTAACTTTCGGGACGAAAGTTCCTAAAACTTGGGGATAATGTGACACCTCGGATCTTTCCGGATAACCTTCTTGATGTAACGTTTCGTGTACGTATGTTATTAAATGAAAACGATGAATTATTTGTTATTATGTGTTACATGCCGATTTACTTATGTTTATATATATATATATATGT
This sequence comes from Helianthus annuus, assembly GCF_002127325.2. Lineage (NCBI taxonomy): Eukaryota > Viridiplantae > Streptophyta > Magnoliopsida > Asterales > Asteraceae > Helianthus > Helianthus annuus. The sequence continues at coordinate 20,343,216 of NC_035436.2, read as the reverse complement.
GTTATATATATGTAAACCGAAACCTCAACCCGACTCGAAACCACGGTCTCGAGTGAACAGTGAAGCACTTGGGCCGGTTAAGGCCTTGTAGCCAAAAACCCAACCGGAAACCCCCTAAGCCCATTCGGTACACTATATAAACCCAACCCCACCTCCCTTATCCATTTTACACACTCATCACACTCTCCCTCATTCACTCTCTTCTTCACTAAACCCTAAAACCCTAGCACAACACTACAATCCCTCTTCTTCCTCTCGGGTTCAACCAAATCAAGAACATACTCGGCTTTAGCTCGGAACCACCAACCGGAAGCTCATTCATCGAACCCACACACCTTAAGTCTCTACCGGTTAGTATTTATATGCTCATGGTTGTTGATGTTTGTTATGGTTGTGTGCTTATTAATGCTTGATCGTGATGTTATTGCTATAAAAGACTTGTTTGATGATAAAGGTGATTTCTTGAAATGATTATGTGTCTTAATGAAAAATAACCCGGTTTGGTGTTAAATGGTTTTGATATTATGCTAGATGCTTGTTTGAATGATTTTGGCCGAATAATATGTATGTTTCGGATATGTGCTAATTGCTTGAACGATCATGTTAAGGGCTTGATTATGAGGTTTTAAGTACACGGTTTTGGGTTTTAGTAGTATGTCTTTGTTTGAATGATTTTTTTTAGCTTACTAGGAGGATTGGTTATAATTATAGTTTGAATATTGCTTGATGAACATGAAGAACAATTTGAATGCCTTTGAATTATTTTTGAAATGTGTATATTTGATCTGTTTTGGCTAATGATCAGACAAACAAACATGTTTTAGTGGAAATGGTACATATTGGTTTCATGAAAATGCATTCCTATTGGTTCGTACAAAATGACAGGTTCTAGAAGGTCTTCATGCACACGTAACCACGGTTGCGAGTCGGAACCCTTGGTTGCGACTCGAAACCACAACAGGAATTGTCGAGACCTCCCGGTTGCGAGTCGTAATCAACGCGTATCGATCCGGTTGCGAGTCGTAACCACAGCTGCTATGTCGGAACCGCCGGTTGCGAGTCGGAATCTCTGATTGCGAGTCGCAACCAAAGCATGACGAACCGAGACCTCGCTTGCGAGTCGCAACCTTGGTTGCGAGTCACCTCCGTCTCGACTGGGCTGATATTGGGCCAACGTACTTGTTGGATTGTCTGTTAACTGGATTGCTTGTGTAACTGCTTCGGCCCAATAGCCCCACTGTTTGTATGTTGGACTTCCTGTTGACTGGGCTGCATGTCTACCTGCTACTGTGGTTATCTGCATTTACGTTAAGTGTGTCTTATACGTGTTTACTTGTACCCGACTTGACCCATATTTGGTAACCATGTTAGGACGTGGTGACCAACATACTTAACCAAGTAACGTATCATACCGAGCAACCCAAGGTGAGTTCACAACTTAAAAGCATGCGTCCCGGTGGTTTGGGACACGAGACTAAAACAACCCTATCCCCTTGTAAAGGGGATACCGTCTACACTCCTTCCCTAGTTATTGGGAAACAACTTACTTTATCTTCCCTTGTATTGGGAAACCTTTTTAGTTAATTACTGTTTATACGGATTGCAACTAACGGCACTAAACGCAACTCTATCACTCAAGTCCCTACTACATAATACCGATTAGTCGCCGGTGCCAGGCGAACGGGTTATTAGTTGATAGCGCTATTTAGGTCTTACCAGCCTCACACCGTGCCATGGTATGGGATCGGTCGTGAACTAATGTACTCAGGCATCCGTCAATGATGATAGAACATTGACATCGGGGCATCCTGCGGAAACGCATTCGGTTACCTAGTGTTCGGTATTGGAAAAACAGTTTAGTCGCTAACTTTTGGGGTAGCTCCCCATGGCATGTATAAACGGATAAATTAACTGGTGAAACAAGTTTTTGGTAATTAAAACTGGACAACTAGTGAACTCACTCAGCATTATTGTTGACCCCCTTACTGCATGCTTTGCAGGTGGCCAGTGACTGGAGCAGCTGCTTGGGATGTGTAGTGGTCGTCTGCCCGTGTGTTGGGCATTTATCATGTTTACCATATGAACTATGTTTAAAACTGTTAATTATGCTTCCGCTACATTTTACTCTGAACTTAAGACTTGAACTCTAAACTTAACACTTGCTAATCGTACGGTTAGTAAGTACTACTTTTGTTAGCAATTTAGCTATTCAGTATAATTGGTGGCTGGATCCTGGTCAGTCACGCCCTCGAAGCGGGTGTTATCCGCGGGTGGAATTTGGGGGTGTGACAGCTTACCCACCCAAGCTATCGCGCTGACCAAGTTTGACGCGGGCCGCGTAGACCCTTGTCTACCTTTACGCGGGCCACGAGAAACCTCGATTACAGCCCTATATAAGAGAGCAACGGGCCTTGAGTTCCGATCATTCATTTCCTTTCCTTCAAACTAAATTTCTGTAGTAGAGTTATTATACCCGGGTATTATACCCCCCCCCCTAAATAGCGAGGTTCTGCTACGTTGTAAGTATTATAACCCATGGATATGTATTAGATACTCTGCCCGATTGATCTAGGTTTCCGTAACGGCTGTCGTGGTTCTGCCCGACGTAGTCGTTGGAATGCCGTCTCGGGGAGGGTATTACTAATGTTAGAATGGGTTATTATACTAACACACGTGCATTTGTGTAATTTATAGATTTTCACCAGGAAACCCTAAAGAGTAATCTAAGACAGCAATATGAGTGATCCTTCTTTTTATATACTCATTTTTGTGAGTTGATCCACTTTTTGTTAACTGTTTTTACAAAACCTTAAATACTTTTCCATGCGAATAGCAGTTATTGAGTATTTGTAAGAATACAATTACAGTCGGTAAATTTGAGGTTTTGTATACAAAATTTGTTACCACCTGGTAAAGGAGTAACATGACCATAAGTCGGAACGACAGTACCGAGTGGTGGTAATTGATATAACTTGGAAACAAATGTAATTGCGGATGCGCCCTCAATACTGTTCACTGTGACTTTTTATTTAAACTTGATTAAACTGGGATTCACTCACCAGTATTTCCCACTGACAAACTGTTTCTAAAACGCGTTTCAGGTAACAAAATGTGAAAGCCAAATAGAAGTCAGCTGGACAGCACTGAAGGCTTGGAAAAGTGACAATAAAGTTACCTAAGAATAAAATAGATGTTTTTATTAAATAAAATAGGATTTATTCTTATGAAATGTATGTACTGAAAACTTGGGTTTTACCCATGTGTTTAGTGTTATAAAATATGGTGGTTTACTCTGATAACATATTTCCTAACTACGGTCCTGATGAAAATTTCCGCTGCCAAATTGAATAAATAAACGTGATACCACCGAAACTGGCTCACGGCCGCCCATTCCCGGGAATTAGGGATCGGGGGTTGTGACAGAAGGTGGTATCAGAGTTATGCCACTGATTCAGCCACAGAAGTGTTCTGCTGACATCAAAATTCAAAGTGTTAGGAAATAAATTACCGGAATACGTGTATAATTGTATTTTCTTGTTATGTGTTATCTGACTATTTGTTAGTTTACAGTATGACCGACCAAGGACCATCTGACGCGTATCGTCAATTGTCTGGTTCACCTAGAAGCGAAGGCACCTCCTCTTCTCAGCCTGCCCTCTCAGGGTACTCTGCTGATACGGAAGAAGGAATCTTTGTGTTTAAGGCTCAGTCTGAAGAGCCATTTCCTCAAAAAAAGAGGGGATGGTTCAGTAGGGGAGCACACGAGCGTAGAAAACGTATGAAAAAGTTGCAGGAACAGTGAGTGTTAGCCGCAGCTAAAAGAGAAACTGATGCCTATGCCCAGGATATGCTCAATAGGGGTATAGCTAATATCCATATTTTAGCTACCACTGCAGCTGACCCAAACCTGGAGCAAATGCTAGCACCCCAACCACAACTACCAAATCCTGACCAACCCATGGAAGTAGAAAACCCTGAAAACCAAATAGAAATGCCTGATTACAACCCGGAGGAGATACCTAGGGTACCTGCACCAAATCTCCTAGACCCAAACAATTACGACCCCTGGTGGGACGATGTTAGGGACTACGTGCAACAAAACCCGATACAGGAAAATGTGCCAATGCCCAATCTAGGAGCCTACCCAGGGTTAGATCCTCAAGATCCCTATTACGTTAATGATGCATACATTAGGGAGATCTTAGAGAATCCCTACCCATACCAGGCCCCGTACCAGGAACCCGCACCCCAGATTCCAAACCCAGTCCAAGAACCTGTACCCCCAATGAGTGCAGAAAACGTACAAGAACTTAGGACTTTCGGTGAGGAAATTTTAGAAAACAGTGAGAGAATGCGACAGGTGGGAGAGCGTCTCGTATGGAAATACGACGAGCGCAATATGGATTTTTGAATGAATCCATATCAGTGAACGTGATGGTGGAAATGGTAGTAGTAATAATAATAATAATAATAATAAATAATATAATAATATATGTGTGTACGTGTTAGAAAAAAAAACTACGGATGCATACTACTAGTATTGTAGCTTTATATTTCCGTCGGTATTGTAATTTTAATTTCAGTACTAGTGTGTAATAGATGCATAATATATGAATAGAGTAAAAGTCGCAATGCTCGACGCTTTTGACTAAAAGTGCGTGTCATGTGATTGGCTATATTTAAATATTTTTGTGATATTAATATTTGGTAAATGTTTAAAATTCAGATGGCCGACGAGGGAAATCAAGATAATCTGAATAACGATAACCAGAGTAACAATAACGTGGTTAATGAGAATCCAAACTACAATGGAAACCAAATGGATAATAGTGCCGTTCAACACATAGTGGCACAAGGAATTATAGATGCAATGCCAGACAGTTCAAGAAGCGAATAATAAAAGTAAGCATAGCAGTAAGCGACCAACTGAACCGGAACACAGCGTGAACAATGGACTCGTACTTCAAGCGCCCATTCCTAAAAGAAGAAGAACCATGTCATATGGTTGTTCTTACAAAGAATTCTGGTCCTGTAAACCAATAGAATTCTCGGGCAATGAAGGACCCATTGCAGCCCTACGCTGGATAGAGAAAACTGAGGCTGTTCTGAAAATAAGCAAGTGTGCTGAAGAAGATAAAATAATGTTTGCTTCGAATCTGTTTAAAAATGCAGTCTTAGAATGGTGGAACACTATCCTCCAGTCAAGAGGAAGTGATAGGATTTATAACATGGAATGGGAAGAATTCAAAAATATGGTAGAAAGGAAATTATGCCCTCCTAATGAAAAGGAACAGATAGCAAATAAGTTTCTGAATCTTAGAATGACCGGGGTAGACAGTAAGGGTTACAGTACCACATTCTTTGAATATGCTAGGATAGTACCAACCCTTGCATCACCTGAACCGGTATTAATTTCCCGTTACATCTGGGGATTAATTGGGGAGATTAGACATGTAGTCAAGGCAGCTAGACCTCAAACCATAGAAGAAGCTGTAGAACTAGCCAATACCTTGACAGATGAGTTAATCCGTACTAGAGAAGAAGACCAGAGGAGAAACCTAACCCAAAGGCTTACTCAAGAATTCCGTTCCGGAAATTTCAACCGTAGGAATGTAGGTTCTACCTCTGCGCCATATTGCAAAGCCTGCAGAAAGAAGCATTCAGGAAGATGCTCTACTTACTGCAATTTCTGCAAAGCACCAGGACATAAGGAAGAAACCTGCAGAAGGAAACCAACCAATGGAGTGTGCTTCAACTGTGGAGAAAAAGGTCATATCAAGCCAAACTGTCCAAAGTTAGCTCCAGCTGCAAACAACAAGAACACTAAAAATGCTAGAGCATTCGTTCTAACTGCAGATGAAGCCAGGATGATTCCGGACGTCATTGCTGGTACGTTTTTAGTTAATGATATTTTTGCTAAAGTATTATTTGACTCTGGTGCAAACCAAAGTTTTATTAATACTTCGTTTTGCAAATTCCTAAATCAATCATTAACTAAACTACCATAAGAATGTCTAGTAGAGACAGCAAATGGAGAAATCGTCAGGATTTCTGAAATCTTGCAGGGAGCAAGAATAGAAATTTTTAATCAAAAGTTTATTGCAAACCTTTATCCAATGAATCTGGCAGGATTTGATGTTGTATTAGGAATGGATTGGTTAATAGCCAATAAAGCCAGTATTTTATGTGATCAAAAGTCAATTCAAGTAAAATCACCAAGGGGTGAAAAGATCACAATTAAAGGAGATAAACCATCTAGATCCACTAAATTCATTTCCGTGATGAAAACTGCAATATAAGAAAAGGATCTCTAGTGTATTTGATTTCTATAATCACTAACACTAAAGGAAAAGAATTAAAAGACATTCCAGTCGTGTCCCAGTTTTCAGATGTATTTCCAGAAGAATTGCCAGGACTACCGCCAAACAGGGAAGTTGAATTCAGAATCCACCTGCTACCAGGGAAAGCACCGATTGCAAAAGCACCTTACCATTTGGCACCCGCTGAAATGCAGGAACTGAAGAAACAATTAGATGAATTGTTGGAAAAAGGATTCATACAGCCAAGCTCATCGCCATGGGGAGCACCGATATTATTTGTTAAAAAGAAGGACGGATCAATGCGTATGTGCATTGACTACCGTGAATTAAACAAGGTCACGTTTAAGAATCGGTATCCATTACCGAGGATCGATGATCTGTTCGATCAACTTCAAGGAGCTCGATTTTTCTCTAAAATTGATCTAAGATCAGGATATCATCAATTAAAGGTACAGGAAGAGGATATTCCTAAAACTGCATTCAGAACAAGGTATGGTCATCATGAATTTACTGTCATGACATTTGGTTTAACCAATGCCCCAGCCGCATTTATGGACATGATGAACCGAATATGTAAACCATATTTGGATAAATTCATAATTGTCTTTATAGATGATATTCTAATTTACTCTAAAAGTAAAGAGGAGCATGCAAAGCACTTGCACTTACTTCTAAGTTTATTAAGAAAGGAAAAGCTTTATGCTAAGTTTTCAAAGCGCGAGTTTTGGTTAGAACAGGTACAATTCCTTGGACATTTAGTTAATCATGAAGGAATTCATGTGGATCCAACAAAAATCGAGGCAATTACTAAATGGAAAACTCCTGAGTCATCAACTGAGGTTAGAAGTTTCTTAGGATTAGCCGGTTATTATAGAAGATTTATTCGAGATTTTTCTAGAATAACCATTCCTTTAACCAAGTTAACCTGTAAATCTGTTAAGTTTGAATGGGGACCAAAACAAGAAGAAGCATTTAGAATCCTTAAGCAAAGATTAACCCATACACCCATACTAGCGTTACCAGAAGGAACTGAAGACTTTGTAGTCTTTTGTGACGCTTCTAAGTTAGGTTATGGATGTGTATTGATGCAACGACAAAAGGTTATAGCTTATGCATCTAGACAACTTAAGAGTCATGAAGAAAATTATTCAACCCATGATCTGGAATTAGGAGCTATAATTTTTGCCCTTAAGATTTGGAGACATTATCTTTATGGTAGTAAGTTTACCATATTCACAGATCATAAGAGCTTAAGGTATATTTTTGGGCAAAAAGAGTTGAATATGAGACAAAGACGTTGGATGGAATTGCTTAGCGATTACGATTGTGATATCCAGTATCACGCAGGAAAAGCCAATGTAGTGGCTGATGCTTTAAGTCGAAAATATCACGAAAAGCCAAAAAGGATACGTTCTCTTAAATTAAATCTACAAGTAGATTTAAACAATCAGATTAGAAAAGCACAAGAATCAGTAATCAAGGAAGATACTGAAAAATTAAAAGGAATAATTAAGGAATTAGAACAAGGAACAGATGGAATTTGGAGATTCCATAAAAAGAGAATGTGGATACCTAAATTCGGAAATTTACGTCACCGTATATTAGAAGAAGCTCATAAATCTAAATATACGATGCATCCAGGAAGTGATAAAATGTACCAGGATTTAAGGAAAAATTTCTGGTGGATAGGAATGAAAAAGGATATAGCAGCTTATGTTTCTAAATGTTTAACTTGCTCACAAGTTAAAGCTGAACATCAGAAACCCTCAGGTCTATTACAGCAATTGGAAATGCCAGTCTGGAAATGGGAATTAATAACAATGGATTTTGTTACCAAGCTACCCAAAACAAGAAAAGGTAATGATACAATCTGGGTGAATGTAGATAGGCTAACTAAGTCAGCTCATTTCTTACCAATGAAGGAAACTTTTAGCATGGAACAATTAGCCACATTGTATGTAAACAAAATTGTTTCATTACATGGGATTCCTTTATCAATTGTTTCTGATAGGGATAGCCGTTTTACCTCTCATTTTTGGTCAAGTTTCCAAAAAGCAATGGGAACCAAGCTAAATCTAAGCACGACTTATCATCCTCAAACGGACGAACAAAGTGAAAGGACCATTCAGACAATGGAGGACATGCTTAGAGCTTGTGTAATTGATTTTGGAGGGAATTGGGATGATCACTTACCCTTAATAGAATTTTCTTATAATAACAGTTATCACACAAGTATTAATGCTGCACCATTCGAAGCACTTTATGGACGAAAGTGCAGAACCCCAGTCTGTTGGGCAGGAATTGGGGAAAAGCAACTATCTGGACCCGAGATAGAGCAAGAAACAACTGACAAAATCATTCAAGTCAAGGAACGACTGAAAGCAGCACGTGATCGACAGAAGAGCTACGCTGATAACAGACGTAAGCCGTTAGAATTCCAAGTAGGTGACAAAGTGTTGTTAAAAGTCTCTCCTTGGAAAGGAGTAGTAAGATTCATCAAAAAAGGAAAGCTAAGTCCCAGGTACATTGGACCTTTTGAAATTATTAAAAGAATAGGACTTGTAGCCTACCAGCTACAACTGCCAGAGGAAATGGCAGGAATACATGATGTATTTCATGTATCCAATCTTAAAAAGTGCCTAGCTGATGAATCACTCGTAGTACCTCTTCAAGATATAGAGGTAAATGAACAACTCAAGTTTGTAGAGAGGCCTCTGCAAATTGAAGATAGGAAAATTAAGAATCTCAAGCACAAGAGACTAGTTCTGGTCAAAGTGAAGTGGGACTCCAAAAGAGGACCTGAGTATACATGTGAGCTAGAATCAGAAATGCAAAAGAAATATCCACACTTGTTCCAGTAGATCTCGAGGACGAGCTCTAAAACAAGGTGGGGAGGATATAACAACCCTAACGTAAACCAACACCCTCGAATATTTTTCCGACACCCTATTACATTGAAATGTCCAAATATGTTTTATATTACACTCCGTATGTGAAAACCGAGCCCAAATTAGATTATAACATATAAAATAAATTAAAAACAATAAATCTTAAGCTAAGGCGGGCCGCGTAGACCCACCCCAACATCTCACGCGGGCCGTATAAAAATGTAAACCGGATTCCTTTGATTTCTTTAAGTTGAAGCGGGCCGCGTAAGAGTTCTCGATAGTTCACGCGGGCCGCGAGCGACCTAAGTTGTGGCGCAGCCCAGTGCGGCCACGTGGCCCAACACACGGCAAGCCTATACGCTGACCCAACCAAGCTATCACGCTGACTAAGTTTGACGCAGGCCACGTAGACCCTTGTCTACCTTTACGCGGGCCGTGAGAAACCTCGATTACAGCTCTATATAAGAGAGCAACGGGCCTTGAGTTCCGATCATTCATTTCCTTTCTTTCAATCTAAATTTCTGTAGTAGAGTTATTATACCCGGGTATTATACCCCCTTAAATAGCGAGGTTCTGCTACGTTTTAAGTATTATAACCCCTGGATTTGTATTAGATACTCTGTCCGATTGATCTAGGGTTCCGTAACGGCTGTCGTGGTTCTGCCCGACGTAGTCGTTGGAATGCCGTCTCGGGGAGGGTATTACTAATGTTAAAATGAGTTATTATACTAACACACGTGCATTTGTGTAATTTATAGATTTTCACCAGGAAACCCTAAAGAGTAATCTAAGATAGCAATGTGAGTGATCCTTCTTTTTATATACTCATTTTTGTGAGTTGATCCACTTTTTGTTAACTGTTTTTACAAAACCTTAAATACTTTTCCATGTGAATAGCAGTTATCGAGTATTTGTAAGAATACAATTACAGTCGGTAAATTTGGGGTTTTGTATACAAAATTTGTTACCACCTGGTAAAGGAGTAACATGACCATAAGTCGGAACGACAGTACCGAGTGGTGGTAATTGATATAACTTGGAAACAAATGTAATTGCGGATGCGCCCTCAATACTGTTCACTGTGACTTTTTATTTAAACTTGATTAAACTGGGATTCACTCACCAGTATTTCCCACTGACAAACTGTTTTTAAAATGCGTTTCAGGTAACAAAATGTGAAAGCCAAATAGAAGCCAGCTGGACAGCACTGAAGGCTTGGAAAAGTGGCAATAAAGTTACCTAAGAATAAAATAGATGTTTTTATTAAATAAAATAGGATTTATTCCTATGAAATGTATGTACTGAAAACTTGGGTTTTACCCATGTGTTTAGTGTTATAAAATATGGTGGTTTACTCTGATAACATATTTCCTAACTACGGTCCTGATGAAAATTTCCGCTGCCAAATTGAATAAATAAACGTGATACCACCGAAACTGGCTCACGGCCGCCCGTTCCCGGGAATTAGGGATCGGGGGTTGTGACAATACGCGTACGCGCGCATTGTAATATTTTTCGAGTTTGGATTTGTACCTTGCTTCAGTGATGGCGGCGTTCTCGCGCCTTTCCTCAAGAAAGTCTAAATCCATTCTTCGCTCTTGCTCATTGTTCTGTTTTTCCATGGCTATCATGCGCGGTGATGGAAGACCGATTTTGGCTGGGATTACCGCTTCTGTCCCGTAGACCAGGCTGAATGGAGTTTCTCCCGTGCTAGTCTTTGCCATTGTACGATGTGCCCATAGGATGCTGGGGAGTTCGTCAACCCATCCTCTGCGCGCTGTCCCAAGTCGCGCTTTTATGCCATCAACGATCTGCTTGTTTACACTTTCTACCTGACCGTTCGCTTGTGGATGCGCGACAGAGGCAAAGTTATGCTCGATCTACATTTCTTTGAACCATTTTTGAAGATCTTCTGAGGCGAAGTTTGTGCCATTGTCAGAGATAATGCGCAATGGTAACCCAAATCTGCAAATAATATGTTCCATATAAATTTGCGGATTACCATCGCTGTGGTTGAGGCCAAAGCTTTGGCTTCCACCCATTTGGTGAAGTAATCGACCGCAACGATGATGAATTTTACTGCGCCTGGCGCGTCAGGAAATGGGCCAACAAGATCGATGCCCCATTGTTGAAATGGCCAAGCGGATGTGACCGGTACCAGTGGATTTTTTGGTCGGAGCGTCTTTGGCGCGTGACGTTGGCATGCTGTGCATTTCCGTAAGATTTCTACCGCATCTACGTGCATTCCCGGCCAATAATATCCTGCGCTCATTATTTTGGCTATTACCATACGTGGACCAGCATGTATTCCGCACAAGCCTTCGTGGATTTCTCTGATCAGGTATTGCGCGTCTGTCTTGTCAACGCATCTGAGTAATGGTCGCATGAATGACTTTCTGTATAGAATGCCGTCTTCCATTTCGTAGTTTATTGCTTTATTCTGAATTTTCCTGGCTTCTGCTTTTTCCTCCGGGAGTTTCCCGTGCTGTAGGTACGAAATGATCGGGGACATCCAGGACAGACTGCCGATCTCTATGATGTTGACTTGTTTGAGAGGAACAGAGGGATTGGACAGTACCTCTATGCGCACTTCTTTTGCTAAGTGCTTGAAGCTGGTCACGGCCAATTTGCTCAATGCGTCCGCATGTTTGTTTTCACTTCTGTTTATATGATTAACCCTGAATGTCTGGAATTGGCTGATTAATGCTCGCGCTTGTTCAAGGTATAATGCCATAACTTCTCCTTTAGCATCATAATGGCCATTAACTTGCTCGACCACTAGCTTTGAGTCGACGTTGGCTTCAAGGTTTCTTGCTCCCATTTTAAGTGCTAAGCGGAGACCTGCCAAGAATGCTTCATATTCGGCTTCGTTGTTCGTGCTTCGGAAATCCAAGTGTATAGCATATGTAAGTTCGTGATCATCGGGACTGACTAATCGAAGGCCTGCGCCGGCTCCGTCGTCATTGGAAGTTCCATTTGTGTGTAGAGTCCATACCCTATCATTGAAAACAGGAATAGGGTTCTGGATCGCCTCGCACTCTTAAACTTTGTCGATGGGAACTTCTGTGGCAAAGTCTGCTAGAACTTGCCCTTTAGTTGCTGGTCTTGGTCTATACAAGATATTGTATCCCCCCAGCTCAATAGCCCATTTAGCCATCCTTCCCGCCACGTCGGGTTTGGATAAGATTTGGCCTAAATGATAATTGGTGAGAACTGTGATGACGTGGCCCGAAAAATACCTACGTAGGCGTCGTGATGCATGTACTAGTGCTAAGACTAGTTTTTCTATCATCGAGTAACGAGTTTCTGGGCCGGTGAGCATCTTACTTATATAGTAAATTGGAGTCTGAATGTTTTCTCGTTCTACCATCAATACTGCACCTACCGCTACTTCCGCAGCAGATAGGTATAAAATCAATGGTTCTTTTTCTTTTGGCGCAATCAGCGTTGGTAGCTGAATTAAACATTCTTTCATTTGTTTGAATGCTGCTTCTGCTTCAGGTGTCCACTGAAAGTCGGTTTTCTTTGCGCAATTTCGCAACATGTTGATGAATGGGTAAGACTTTGCCGCATGATTAGCCAAGAATCTGTTCAAGGCTGCTAAGCGCCCGACGAGTCTTTGCATCTCTTTTATTGTTGCAGGTGATGGCATTAGCTGAATGGCCTGAACTTTTTCTGGATTTACTTTAAAACCGTCTCTTGTGACTATAAAGCCCAAAAATTTTCCCTCCTCCATGCCAAAAGAGCATTTTGTTGGATTCAGTTTCAGGTATACGTTGCGCAAAGAGTCGAACGTGCGCTGAATATTGTTAAGCATTGTGTCTTCCTCGTGGCTCATGATAACGAGGTCATCCATGTATACCTCGACTGTCTTGCCAATGTCACCTCTGAAAAGTGTGTCCATCAAGCGTTGGTAAGTTGCGCCCGCATTGCGCAAGCCAAAGGGCATTTTAGTGTAACAGAAGATGCCCTTATCTGTGCGGAATGCAGTTTTATCTTCATCTTCTTCCTTCATCTGGACCTGATGATAGCCTTTGTAGCAGTTGAGAAAACACTTCCATCTGAATGACGCTAGAGAGTCGACTTTTTTGTCTATCTCCGGAAGCGCGTAACAATCTTTTGGGCACGCTTTATTCAGGTATTTGAAGTCGACGCACATTCTCCATCCGCCACTGTGTTTCTGTACCATTACTGGGTTGGCAACCCATGTGTGGTATTTAACTTCGCCTAAGATTCCCGCATTGAGTAATTCTGTCACTTGTTCGTCCATGGCTTTCGCTTTTTCTTCACTAAAGCTACGCCTCCCCTGAGCAACAGGTTCTGCTGATGGTTTGATATTCAAGCAATGTTACGCTATGTCGCGTGGAACCCCCGTCATGTATGCCGGGCACCATGCGAATATATCTTTGTTGTTGGTCAACAATTCTTTTAATTGTATTCGTGTTGTCGGTGAAATGGCGTGTCCTAGCAGGATGGTCTGTTCCGGATATTCGTTGTTCAGGACCTATTTCTCCGGTTCGTTTAATGCTGAAGGTTTGGCTACCTTTGCCGGTGGTTCGTCATCTACGTACATGACCTCTTTACTTGAGTATAGAATTGCTACTCCAGTCTCCGTTGGAAATCCACATGCAGCGTGTGGGATAGAGGTGATCATGCTGAATTCTCTTTGTGATCTTCTTCCAAGCAGGACATCATGTCGTGATGTTGCCGGCATGACCATGAAATTTACTGTGACTGTCCGTGAATGCTCACCATCCGATAGAGTCACAGAGAAAGCTATTTGCCCTAATGGGAATACAGCTTCATTGCAGAATCCGGTGAGAGGAAAATCAACCGGTTCTAAACGTGCTTTGTCTTCTGGATCAAGCTGTTTGAAGCACTGCTCGTATATGATGTCCATCGAGCTTCCCGGATCTATAAACATATAGTCTGTCCGGTAGTGGCCGAAGATGCCAGTAATAATTACTGGTCGTTCTTCTTGAGGGCCTCCAGGAACAACAGGAAATACGACTTGTTGTTCCCTCCAATGTTGATCATTGTTCCGCTTATTTGGTCTTCGTGACGGACCTCCTTGAACCATGTTTATTTGTTTTGGTCTAACCATCGTGGCTTAGATCGAAGGCTGGGAATTTGCCACGTGTAAAGTGATCAAGTGGAGATTACTTTCCAATTGCATGCTTCCGTTGTGAATTCAGGGATGCTTGAGATTGTGACACGTGTCCAGACGGTTGTAACCGTCTTGGTGGTGCACGATTGTATTTCTTCTAGAAGATTACTGCTGTAATCTGGTGTGGCACCTTATCGTGTGGAGACAGGTGAATAATAAATCCCAAGTCTGGGTAAATAATATCCAGGTCTGGATATTTAGGCGAGAGTGTTTATTTCAGGATTTTCATCCTTTGTCTATGGGAGAAAGCGCAAAGGTTTATGATTTTCTTTGGGCGCGCAAGTGTTGACAGTTGACTGTTCTTTAAATCTCTTTTTGTGAGACCAGTGCGTGGCCGCGCAAGGTACAAGGCTGATCAGTAAGGTTTTGGTATGGTCCCAAATATTTATTATGAGGTTTTTGGGACCTTACCCCTTCAGCCCTTTTTGTAAAAACGCTCAATAATGGCTCCTTGCTGACTGGACTGCCATATGACGAAAAACACCCAAAGACCCAAGGGTAGGGGCATTATTCACTAAACCACTACGCATAGGCTAATAGTTTTTTTTACATACTAAGGGGGTGTTTGGCCTAGCTTTTATTTTTTGGCTTATGCTTATATTTTTAAGTAGCTTATAGCTTATTTTCTATCATTTGATAAGCCTTGTTTAAGTGTTTGGATTAGCTTATAGCTTTTTTTATATCATTTACCCTTACACAAAGAAGCTTTTTCAAAATAAGCTAAAAAAACATCTTCAAGTAAGCTTCTTAAAATTAGCTTATATAAGCTAATAAGCATAAACTTAAAAAGCTAAACCAAACACCAAATTAAGCTTATTTTGTAAAAGAAAAAGCTAAAAAAGCTATAAGCTTTGTTAAAAAAGCTAGGCCAAACACCCCCTAAGTAATTTTTTCTTTTTACAAACCAAGTAAAAAATATATGTTTTCGGTGACGCAAAAACTGGATCGGAAACAGAATACCGAACACAAGATTCTCGCCTGAACGATTGGCGAATGGAACCACCACCGGAGCCTCAGAACCCTAACCCTAGCACCGGTACACCGGAGAGTCACTCAAATCCGAAACCGAAGCGGAAGAACACCGAATTCGAATTCTGTAAAGTATGCAAGCTCAATCACAACCAAGGTCGCCGCCACAACTTCTTTCCGAACCACGTCAAATCTCTATCCTCTTTCCTATCTCGATTTCAAACCAAAATTTCCGACGTACGGTTCTTCCTGAAGAACCCTAGCTTACTTCCTCCGGATCTCGCTTCTCGCAACAAGTTTTGGTGCGTGTTTTGTGATTCCGATGTTACAGAACACGATAGCGCTTTTACGTGGTGAGCAAGTTATCGTTATCTCATCCATTATTATACATTTACTCGGTTTTTTATTCGTTTATAGTTGTTAGTGTAGCATTTTAGTGATTCTAGAGGGATTTGAGTATATACGTGAACATAATTGTAGAAAATTAGGGTTTAAAGGTTTCAGTAATCAGTTTTGATTGTTAGGTTCAGGTTTGTGATTAATTAGGGTTAGAATTATCAAATTTGTAGATGTTGATGGATGTAAAGTTAGAATGACTAACCCTAGCTTTATTCAACTAATTATCTGAATTATGAGTATGATATCGCTTTTACGTGGTGAGCAAGGTATCGTTATCTGATCTGTTAAATCTGCTTTTAATATCGAGAGAATGTAGGTGGATGGTGTTCGTTTATAGTTGTTGAGTATTTACATGGACATAATTGTAGGAAATTAGGGTTTAATGTTTTTAGCAACTAGTTTTGATTGTTTGGTTCATGTTTGTGATCAGTTTTTATTGTTTGGTTCATGTTAATGGATGTAAAGTTATGTGACCAACAGTAGCTTCAATCAACTAATTATCTGAACTATGCAGTGTTGTAAAATCGGGTGTAATTGCCGATTAATCGGTAATCTGTAGTTTACTGATTAAATTTCACCTAGTTGGACCTAAAACTTGTAATCTGTCAAAGGCAGTCAAAATCGCTCAAATGTTGGTTAATATTTTGAAGTATCCAATTAATAAGTTTGAAAATTTGTATATGAAATTTTGAAAATTTTTGTATATGTATAATAAGTTTCAAAAACTACATATAAAATTTCAATTCGTTTAATCCCAATGAATTGCTAGTCAGTACCCAACCGCTTGACTAGCGCCTAATGATCTTTATAACCATGCAATTATAAATATGATTTTGATTCTCTAAGTTGTAATAATGACATTGAAAGTTTCAAAACATTTTTATGTTGGTTTGTCAGTGAGAATGGAATCAGACATCTTGCAAGTGCAGATCATTTAAGAAACTTAAAAAGTTTTATGTGGAAATACGGTGGTGGAATGGATCAAATTGATCGTTTCAGGTTTACTGAAGCAGATCTTGCTAAGGTATATTTGATTATTTACTTTTGTGACCAGCATTGTCATTGTGTAAATAGTATCTTTATGATTTCCATTTATGTGTTATTGCAGTATGAAAAGAAATGCATATCGTTGACGAGTGGAAGTGGCAGTGAACAATCTCATGGACCGTTAATCGGACCTTCAAATGATATCCACAATGAACGGAAATTTGATTATGTAGATAACTTTGACAGAACTCGTATCATCTCTCATAATTCAAGTTATCAAAATAATGTTTTACCTTTACAAGATTATACAAATGAGAAATATCAGGTATCCCATTCAGATCTATCCGGACATGTGGCAACCAGCACTTCTTCATATGATAATCAATCGTTGTCGTCAGCTTCAAATGCAAATTTTGCAAATAACTTAAGAGGTGATTATCTTCCCATTATACATATTTTGAAACTTTTATGGTTTACATAAAGACTTTTTATTAAAACTCATGTAATGCAGGTGTGAGTGGCTTAACTGAAGGTTATCATCACAATGGGCTGGTATGTTTCTAATCAGCATGAGGACTCTTAGTGTTTAAATGTTAATTATATGGTTTAATACCATTTATTATCATGCAGCATTGTCTAGTATCATAGTTTTGACCAATTGGTTTGTTATCTTGTCGGGTTTTTTTTTTTTTTTTTTTTTTTTTGCACTTTTTGCCAATATTTTTGGCATATACTAATGTCATAGGGGAAGACATGCCAGGTATATGCAGAGAAAAGGGAATCTAATGGGAATGGTAGTTCAGCAGGTATCTTTAACAATCTCAATTCATTTGTTGCTCTTAGTGTTGCTTGATCTCTTTTCTGTATTTTGGTTGATTTTCTAATATTCTTGTTTTTGGAACGGCAAAGAATCTCACGTGTAAACCCACCCTGCTCGGGGCTATGTCCAAGGTCGACTCCTTGACCACCATGAGACCGAGCCCCCTGATGCGTGGGAACCGGATGGAATCCGTAAACCCTCGCCCCCCCCCCCCCCCCGTCAGGCTTTAGGTTCAAATCCGGGATTAAAGCCCCGATTGGTTCGAACCCGAGTCACATTCTTTTAGAGTAAAATGTCAGTTTCATTCCTGAGGTTTGGCTAGTTTTGCGACTTTCGTCCATATGTTTGTTTTTCCGCATCGGGATTCAAAAGGTTTGAAATTGTGCCATTTTTATTCGACTAGTTAACTTCATCCATTTTTTAACGTTAAGTCAGGGGGCATTTTCGTCTTTTTAGACATTTTTTTGTGATAAAGGGTTTGGGTAGGGAGAAAGTCAACAGAGGTGGATCTTTATTTCTTAGTGTTTTTTATTTTAATAAAAAATGTCTAATAGACGGAAATGCCCCTCATTCAACGGGGAATAATGGATGGAGTTAACGATTTGGATGAAAATGGCAAGATTTCAAGCCTTTTGGATCCAAATGCGGAAAAACAAACCTTTGGACGAAAGATGCAAAAGTGGCCAAACCTCATGGACGAAAATAACATTTTACTCTTCTTTTTATTATTGTTTGAGCATTTCAACCACCAGATTATTGGTGTCTGAAACCGTAGCCACCTGAAATTGTTAGATGTGGGAATTTACCATATCATTAGCTCAACTACTATATCAGTATTGTAATAATATAGTTTTTATAATCACGTTCGACATGTCATTTATTGATGCAACTTTAAAAGTTTTGAATGGACACTCATTTCGTTAACCCTATCAACCGACATGTATCCGCGCATACCAAAAGTACACATTTTGACCTGAGCCAATGCATTTGCCACATCTGGAAATTATATTAATACACGCATGAGACTTAATAACACGGTATTTTTTTACAGGTCTGCAGCAGCTCACACAAATTTCTTCTACATTCTATGAACCGAATGCAGGAAACGTGCATTCAGGAGCACCTCCTCCTTGGTTTAGTGCAACCAATGGGATTCATCTTGATGCAATCAAAACTAAAAATAAAACCAAAACTAAAACCGTGAAGTCAAAATTAAATCCTAAAAGGGTTGGCGCAGCTTGGGCAGAGAAAAGAAAGTTAGAGATGGAGATGGAGAAACGAGGGGCGTTGCCTGTTAATACATTTGATGCCAGCTGGCTTCCCAACTTTGGTAGAGTGTGGCAATCGGGTAGCAGGAAGGATTCCCGAAAAGAATTTGAGGTGGAGGCTAAGAAACCGATTAAAGATGAAAGTCAAAATGCTGATTCGTCAATGCAGCTACAGCCTTATATAAGCAAGAGAATGGTAAGCTTATAACTCTTTATCATCTTTTGTAATATATGTTCATCAATTCCGTAAAATTTGACACTTCCCTTTTGTGTATGATTGTCAGCGCCATGAAGCTAATGGATGATGTTTTTGCTTACAGCAACAAAGGAGTCGAGATTAAAACTGCCTATTGACAGGGACAGGGTACACGTACAGTCACACTGCAAGTAAATGAAAATGTTATCCTGGTCTGGTCTGAATATTAGCCTTTTGAGTTACATGTTGGACTTGGATGTCAAGTTTAAACAAAATTACCATCTTGTTTTTTTATACAGATTATTATTATTGTTAGCGGTAGCGGTAGCGTTAGCGTTAGTAGTATTATTATTAGTATTATTATTATTATTAGTATTAGTATTAGTATTAGTATTTCTAGTAATATTTCTATCATTACTTTTATTGCATGCTTTGAATATTACATGTTTATTATTACACATTTTATTTTTGGTATTTCATTAACTTTATGAAACATTTTTATAAAAGGTTATTTAAATTATACAAATATATTTTTGGTATTTAATGGTGTTTTCGTTTCTAGAAGAATGACGTACGGCCAATAAACGCGACAAATTAATGATTTCAGCTCTTCTAGAAATTTCACTCGTAGGAAGGTAGTTCTTGTAAACAAAATAATGTAAACGGTATGTAGACATATTTCATGATCTTAGAAGAATGATTTTTTAAGCTCCGCTAAAATGAAAATAGTAGATTCTAAAAACTGCAATTTACTTTCTACAAAAAGAAAAAACGTAAATTATTATTATTATTATTATTATTATTATTATTATTATTATTATTATTATTATTATTATTATTATTTCTAGTAATATTTCTATCATTATTTTTTATTGCATACTTTGAATATTACATGTTTATTATTAAACATTTTATTTTTGGTATTTCATTAACTTTACGAAACATTTTTTTGAAAGGTTATTTAAATTATATAAATATGTTTTTGGTATTTAATGGTGTTTTCGTTTCTAGAAGAATGACGTTCGACCAATAAACACGACAAATTAATGATTTCAGCTCTTCTAGAAATTTCACTCGTAGGAAGGTAGTAGTTGTTGTTCAATTTAGGTTATTCTGGAATATAATTTTTTGAGAAAATTTTTAAAAACTAGTCAGGTCGTCAATTTACTACTATAATCTTTACAGGAAACGTAAAATTTATTTCCTGACCTTTTGTGACTGAAGAGAAGTCATTATATGCTTGTTAAAGTTGTTTCTTGCGCCGTTTAGTTACCAGAGTTTGTGTCTGAAAACCGTCAATACGATATTTTTTGAGCGAATATGTCATTATAGCTGACATACGATATGTGTCATCCTATCTCTTTTTCTCTTACATGGGATGTATAGGACTTCCATAAACTTAATATGGTTGAGATGAGCCTGGTCAGGGGTGTTTGGTAAAGAATTGAAATTAATCATTTATTAACCATGACCCGTTAGCTTACCCGTCTGTTGACCATTTTGACTAGCCTTGTACTACATATCAACTTAATAATCTTTCCAACGATAACGCTTTAGAAGTTGCAGGATTTTTCGTTTACATAGATACAAGGTGTTCCAATATCAGGGAACACAGGTCGAAAACTGCACTTTACAAACTCGGTTTTTTCGTCACTTCACAAATAATAAAAATAACGGGTGAATACACTTTATTAATCACTTTACATATTCTTACCAATATGAATTCTTCCTACTTGCATACAACCCTGGATCCAATAGGTTTAACCATTCTCATAACTCAACTATGCAGAAAGCCGAACCTCTTTTCTCCCGTAACAACACCATTTCAACATCATCGGTTTCATTGTTCCCCTATCGCACAACCATGAACAAGCTTGTAAAAGAAAAGTTTATCAAGAACGCCTTTAAGTGTACGAATTTCCATACAACTGTGCATAGACTCTTTTGGTCCTATAGACAACCGTCATACTCAAAGAAGCCGCAATCATGCAAAGAACCGATAAAATCCCACAAGTGAGCGAGTAACATACGGTCCCATAGCAAGTGAGTTCGTCCGTTTCATGAACAATGTTATATTTCATAGAGTTTTGTTTCTTTGCTTCATAGTCGTAAATCCCACTGGCAATGACACCAGAGAAGATAAGCGAGCCTGCTGGGCTTGCGAGTGTGAGAAAGTTATAAATTGCTCCGAAACTCTTTAAACCAAATAATTCCGAGGCTGCTGAAGGGACGATGGCCCAATGGGCCCCATAACACGACCCCATTACAACCGAAACGACATAAATTGCACCAGGTGCACCAATTGCATGGTACAAAAGTGAACCCGCCATAACGAGTTGAACTCCAGCAATTGCTACAGGTCTCGGGTATGCATAATTTCTGATACGAACGTACACTTGTCAGCACACAAAGACAAGATGCTAAGAGGTGGCAAAGACGAGTTGGATAACGGGTCAAAACATGTAATCTTTACAGTTTACATACCATGTTAACCCAGGTTGATTTGACATTTTTGCCCATCCCATATAACTTGTGGTAAAAGCTAAATCTTGTTTTAAAGCGGTATTGAATTTAAATAACTTTCACCAATTAGCCGATAGCACTCCGAACTTTCGATTTGTACCACAACACTCCCAACTTTAAACGTATTTGACCTCTGGCATTCCCAAACTAACTAAACCAGTGGCGGACTCAGGAAATTTTTCCTGGGGGTGCGGAATATTTTCAAAGATTTTAGGCCCCTAGCTGTATAAAAATACCGGTTCATAGAGGGTCGGGTCGGATCATGTAAGACAAAAGAATATCAAACTAAAATTTATAAATCATCAAAAACACGTCAAACATCATTACAACTTACAAACGTATTTAAAATTGTGCCCTACAGGGTTTTTTTTTTTTTTTTTTTGAAATATATCCAAAATATCATCTAAAGATACTAAACACGTCATAAGTTCATTACATTCTTACTCATTGTTCCTAACACATATAATTTGCTCCATAAGTTCATAAAACAACACTAAACACTTAAACAAAATAAACAATCATGTTCAACCATAGTCCATAACTTTCAATTATATATTTAAACATTCAAGCCCTAATATTAAATGTTGATTACTTGTAACTAATCATTTAAACAAACAAAGCTATAAATAAAACAAGAAAATCATTTAACTACAAGTCTAGAACAACAAAAAAAATCAAAAAAAAAATATAAAAAGAATAAACCCTTACACATACGTAATATGGGTCGGTCCAACCGGAATTTTGGTTTTTCAGATAAAAAAAGCCACCAGGTCGTGAGCAGTGGCGTCAAGGCGCTGGGAGTTTTTTTTGGGGCGGGATTTGGAAACGGAATGGGTGGATGGCTTTGGGTTATTTTATTTAGTTCAAATTTCTTTAGGTTGGGTTTGGGCTTGTGTTAATAAAAATTGATTGCAGATTGGACTTTGATTGAGTTAAATAATTAAGTGAATAAGTGGTTAATAATTACTTTTTTTCTAAGTGGGGCGGTTGAAAATTTTCAAGGGGTGCGGCAGAAAAATTCCAAGGGGTGCGGTCGAGATTTCCGGCGAAAAATAACACTAAAAAATATTTTTTCATGGGGTGCGCCCGCCCACCCTTGGCTTAGGGTGGGTACGCCCCTGAACTAAACACTAACCCAGTTAGTTGACGTCAGATGCCACGTCACTAAACAAGTGCCACGTCAGATGCCACAGCAAAAAGTGCCACATCAGCAAAATTGTCATGTCAGATGTCACGTCAGCAAAAAATTGTCACATCAGCAAAAAAAAACTGACAGGTTAGAGTTTAGTTAGTTCGGGAGTGGCAGAGGAAAATAAGTTGAAAGTTGGGAGTGTCGTGGTACAATGCGTAAGTTGGGAGTGTTATCGGCCAAATGGTGAAATTTGGGGTATTTAAATCTAATATCATTTTTTTATAAAGTGTTTCGGCTCAACTCTGAAGTCTGAACCCATTTTGCCTCCTAATGAGAAACCATTTTGACCCGCCCGTTTTACCACCTCCAAGGGTAGATATCGGTTAACAATCTTGGACCCGTCACACGATACATAATTTTGTGACAAACGCACCTTACGATTATCTCGGAGAAGTATCCGCCAGCAACACGACCAAGAAAGTTCCAAATGCTAATCATGGAAACAAAAATATGAGGATTCTCGTACCCGAGAGACTCACACATCTGACCAAGGTTATCGATAATGGTCAAGCCCGATCCCGAAGCCAACACCAAAGAAAAAAACAAAAGCAAAAAATCGGCTTTTACCAACGCCTGCATTAATGTAAAATCCTCCCCTCTTCTCGGGCCCTTTTTGCGTTTCACCCTCACGGCTCCATCGGCTGCAGCCTGCACCAATTTGGCTTGCAAATGGTTCATTCGTTTTTGCCTATCCTGAGCCGAAAGCAAGTCAACTTCTGAGCCCGTTTCGTCTTCCACTTCACTAAAAATCACTTCATTTTCTCGCTTTTGACCCTCGTTTAAAAGGGTCTCCTCAACATAATTCTCGGGCCTTGAAGACGCGAAAAAAACCAAGAAAATAGGAATCACGACGGGAAGTAATATAAGAACTAAGAGCCCGATTGTGAGCCATGTGACGCTGGTTTGGTTCAAAGGGGTCACATCTTGTAATATCAAAACAGCTAAAAGATAAGCTGCAAGAATGAGGCAAACAGTATAAAGACATAAGAAGCTAGTGTTATCGGACGGTTGAGCTTGTTTACGGCCTCCAACGGGTCTAATTATGAACATTACTGAACAAATAACGATCGCGGGTCCCACTGCAACCACGAGTATAACCGAAGCCTGATCTGGAAAATTAAGGACAGTGTAAACTTGAGTTAAAATTGCACCACTCAAGCCAGCAAAACCCTTGAGTATCCCTACAACAGGACCGCGGTTTTTAGGGAAGTTTTGAACACCCGAAACAAGAGCTCCCGTGTTAAAGTAGGTTTCGCCATTCGTTCCCACGAATATGCAAATACATAGCTGCAAATACAAACCGAAACTCTTTAAAGATTCTTTATGCATATTGCGAAAGTATTTGATGTACAAGTTTAGCCGTTAAAAAAAATAATAATAAATAATCGAAATAGTGATAGAAACACTCGCGTTTTTGCCCAAAGCATAACAGTTAGAAATTTTATCTACCAAAACATATGTGTTGATCAGTGTGTAAGTCTTTGTTCTCAAATCATATTATGTATTATGTGAGATTTAACCTCACAAAAAAGAAACTCAAGTTTCAAGTTGAACTTTTGGGATTAGATCACGCGATATTAGAAAGTTAGATTTTTTTAACGGAAAATGTTACTCCCAATTATACTTTACACCAATTATTCTGAAGTATTCCTCTTCCCTAGATACCTGATACCTTTCCTCTAAGAGACATGTGCCTTTAAAAAGTTAGATAAAATAAAGGCTAAATTGCACTTTTCGTCCTTTATGTTTCAATGTTTCGACAGGCGCTGTCCTTTAACTTTAAAAATTACACTCTATGTCCTTTATGTTTGCAATCATTAACGGGCGGTGTCCTTTAAGCTAAACTCAGTTAACCTTTTATGTTAAAACCCCTCTTTGTAAAACTCCTTTAACTACAGGGACTATATGTGTTAATTTTATATGTTAAAACCTTCTTCCTCTCACAATCAAAACCTCAGCCGACACCATCTCATCCATCTTCTCCTCCGGATCATCAAATCCGTACACCGGAGCCGCCGGAGCCTCATTCGGACACTTCCGGCTGAGCAAATCCTTCATCTCTCCTCTAACAATCCACAATTACTCAATGAGTTTAACGTCACAAGTCCGCCGAAGCATCCGGAGTTGGCTCATCGGTTCCAGTGGTTGATGATTGATGAGGATACGTCCCTAACCGGACCGGACCAGGCCCCTGTGCCACGGAACGAACCGGACACTCCGATGATCCGACGTAACTAACTGGGTCCCACCTCCATAACTGCCATGATAACGACTGGTCCGACCCTAACTAACTCGCCACGTCAGCACACCCAAAAGCTATAAATACCCCGCCAAGGTCTCCAGCAAGGGGTAATCGCTATTCTCTCTCTCCCTGACTTATTCACTCCTCACAAATACTTATTCTCACGCCCGAGCTTGGTCACAGAGAGGCCCCCCTCCCTGTGACGAGGCTAACGGTGTGCTTGTCTCTTGTGATCTTGCAGGATTCTTGCTGGATCATCTGAAGCCATACTCTGACTAGTTCGTTCCAACTGGTTCTTGAGTCTTCAGTGGCGCCATCCCCTCGAATTCACATAATTCATTTTGTCACTCTCATTTTTTCGAAGTCATGGCAGAGTTACCAACAGTAACCTCGGCCGGTTCTTTCCCACGTTACAGTGACATATGGGAAGGGAACGTTAATTCCACAATCGCCCCAGCAGCAGCTGTCGCTTCAGCAGCCTCGATGGGCTCTGCATCCGCTCCTCCAGCTGCAAACGTTGTGGGTGGAAGCTCTATCACCACACTGTCTGTTACCGCTCCAGTCGTCACGCCGCTACCGCATTTCGACAACACTTTCCTCTTAAGGAATGCCGATCTGTTACGGCAGTTACAGCAGCAGCAGCAAAGGGACGAGATGCTGCAAAGTCTCCGAACGAACTTGTTTACCAATTCTTATTCAGGAGGAAACCCTGTCTCCGTCGGTCCTTTCGCTTCTGGATCTTTGGTAAGTTCTATGATCCCTACTTCTATATCACATGTCGCACAATTCTCCTCCATCGCAAGTGCTCCAATGAATAACGGTCTAAATGACCTGTTTCTCCAGGGATCTCTGGGTTTAAACCCCCAAGACCAAGAGCTGTTCATGCCATATCATCCCACGTCTATGACTTCGCAGTCGAAGTTCACGCTACGGATTGTCAATGCTCCACTCCCAGCTAAGCTAAAGATGCCTCCCACATTAAAATTTTACGATGGAACGTCCGACCCGGACGACCACATGTTCGCGTTTGCCGGAGCGGCTAAGGTCGAACAATGGCCGATGCCGGCATGGTGTCTCATGTTCGCCCAAACTCTCACCGGGTCGGCTAGAGTTTGGTTCGATGGGTTGCCAGAGGGGTCGATTGATCATTTCGAAGACTTCCGACGTATATTCCTGCAAAACTTTTGCCAGCAGCGTCGCTGCAAGAAGGATATTACCGAGGTACACCACATCAAGCGCCGCGATGGAGAGTCGGTGGAAGATTTTATAGACCGTTTCAACCGAGAAAGTATGCAGATAAGTGGGGCAGTAGACCAGCTCCGAGTGTCGGGATTCTGTCACGGTGTACGCAACAATCAATTGGTGGAAAAACTTCACGAAGATCTCCCAAAAACCATGGAGATACTCATGGAACGGGCCCGAGCTTTTGTTCGGGGGAAGAGTGCTTGCGGCCAACCAAACGAAGCAAATGCCAGGAGTTCAAAAGCTCGAACCACGTCATGGAGACGGAACGCGTCGCCACCAAAGGATAGGAGCAATAATTGGAGCAAAAACCGTGGTCCGTATCAAAAGCCCGATCGAAGCAGTTTCCGGACAGGAAACGTGCGATTTAACAGCTTCTCTGAATTATCAAAATCACCGAGCGAGATCCTCAGCACAGAAAATACCCGATTCCCCACGCCGTCAAAGCAGCGGCCCACTTCGGATAAGCACTCCAAGAAGTATTGTGAATATCACCGAGACAAAGGCCACACAACTGATGAATGTTGGGCTTTAAAGCAAGAAATTGAAAAGGCCGTTCGATCCGGTAAACTTTCGCATCTCGTAAAAGAAGTAAAAGATGGAAAGAAGCCAGCAACAGCAGTTGACAATCCGAACACCGAACCAGGAATCAATATGATCCGGTCAGCAGAACCGAGAGGAATTAAACGGTCGAACCAGCATATGGCAGCATGGATGCTTCAGCCAATGTATTTCCCCCCGATCGATCCCGAAGACGCTCGGGACGGACCGATCACCATTTCAGCTGTCGTCGCCGGGCACATGGTTCGGCGTATTTACGTAGATGGGGGAAGCGCCTTTGAGATCATGTACATCCAATGTTTCCAGCAGTTGAATCCCCAAACAAAAAGGAAGCTAATCGAAGTATCTACCCCACTGATAAGCTTCTCAGGGGAGGTAGTCCGTCCGATAGGGCAAATCACTCTTCCAACCACGTTCAAAGACGGTAGCAAAAGCCGAACGGTGCCATTAACTTTCCTTGTTGTTCGAACTCATTCTTCTCACAACATAATACTGGGACGCCCCGGATTACGAGCTCTTGGAGCAATCAGTTCGACGATACACGGAGCTATTAAGTTCCCTACCGAAGCCGGAGTTGCAACCATCTGTTCAGAATCAAATTCATTGGTCGCCGAAGTAAGACATACGGCCGAAACAAGTTCTAAGAAGTCCGAGGTACCTACGGAGCTATGGGCAATCAACCCAGATTTCCCCGAACAACAAGTGGCTATCGGCGCTCAACTCCCGAAACGAACGAAGAAACTTTTATGGGAGTTACTAAGCAACTCGATAGATGTCTTTGCGTGGAAGCCTTCTGATATGCACGGAGTCCCCAGGTCGATGGCACAGCACCACCTAAACGTAAAAGATTCAGTTAAACCAATAACGCAAAGAAAGAGACACATGGCACCGGATCGAGCAAGAGCCATTGCAAAAGATGTCAAAAGCCTTCTCGACGCAGGAATCATTCGGGAGGTTCGGTACCAGACATGGGTTTCAAACCCCGTTATGGTACGAAAAAAGGACAACTCATGGAGAATGTGCATCGACTTCACCGATCTAAACAATGCGTGCCCAAAAGACTGTTTTCCTCTCCCGGAGATCGACGAGAAAATTGACTCCGTTGCGACATTCAGGTTAAAATGCTTTCTGGATGCATATAAAGGCTATCATCAAATACAGATGGCGGTCGAAGACGAGGACAAGACGGCTTTCGTCACCAATGAAGGGGTGTTCTGTTTCACCAAAATGCCATTCGGCTTGAAAAACGCCGGTGCCACGTACCAGCGTTTGATGAACAAAGCCTTTAAAGATCAGATTGAACGAAACGTTGAGGTGTACGTCGATGACATTGTGATAAAAAGTCATGATGAAGCCGCTATGATAAAAGATATACTCGAAACATTCACCCGACTCCGAAGCATCAATATGAAATTAAACCCGAAGAAATGTACATTCGGGGTAGAGGAAGGCAAGTTTCTCGGAGTCATGGTCGGGTCAAAAGGCTTACGAGCCAACCCTGACAAAATCGACGCTGTCCTTACAATGAAGCCCCCGGCATCAGTCAAAGAAATCCAGTCCTTAAACGGACGACTGGCCGCTCTCCACCGTTTTTTATCGAAGGCTGCAGACCGATCGTTACCGTTCATGGACGTTCTCCGAAAGAGTTTTAGATCAGAGTTTAAATGGACGGAAGAGGCTACAAGAGCTTTCGAAGAACTTAAAAAATGCTTGGGCACCTTACCAACTCTCACCGTACCAGAAGAAGATGAGGTATTGACGGTATACCTAGCTGCATCGCTCGGGGCCATTAGCGCGGTATTAGTTGCCCACCGAACCGGAAAACAAATTCCCATTTACTACGTAAGTCGAACGCTAAAAGACTATGAAACCAGATATTCGAACTTGGAGAAATTAGCCTTGGCTTTAGTCCACGCTTCAAGAAGGCTCCGCCGATACTTTCAGGCCCATCCAATTGAGGTGCGAACGGATCAAAAAATCCAACACGTCCTCCGACGGCCCGAGGTGTCAGGCCGAATGGCGAAATGGGCAATTGAGTTGGGTGCTTTCAACATTACTTTCCGAACGAAAGGACCATTGAAGGGGCAAGTGATAGCGGACTTTCTGGTCGAAATACCGGAAGAAAAAGGAACCGAAGAAGAAGATAAAGCTCTAGAGAAACCGTGGTCTTTGTATACCGATGGCGCCTCTAGCGCCGAAGGATCAGGAGCGGGTCTAATTCTCACCGATCCAGATGGAACGGATGTAACATACGCGCTGCGGCTTGAGTTTAAAAGTTCAAACAACGAAGCCGAGTACGAAGCTCTCCTAGCCGGTCTCCGCCTTGCACAAAAAGTCGGAGCAAAAAACGTTATAGCTCATGTGGACTCACTACTCGTAGCGAATCAAGTAAACGGAGAGTACGAAGCAAGAGAAGCGAACATGATCGAATATCTCGAGCAGGTAAAACAGACGATGGCTCAGTTCGAAGCATGCAGAGTCGAACACGTCCCCCGCAGCAAAAACAAAAAGGCGGACGCATTGAGCAAGCTGGCATCAGTGTCATTCAGCCACTTGGCTAAAGACGTAAGAGTGGAAGTTTTAGCCATGCCATCGATCGCAACCCAACAAGTGATGCAGGTCGAAACTCCACCACACAACTGGATGACACCGATAATCAACTATTTGGTGCATGATGTTCTGCCAACTGACAAATCAGAAGCAAGGAAGATTCAGATTAATTCCCTCCAGTATCAGATGCAGGAGGGCGGGTTATATCGGAAGACCTTTCTTGGGCCGTTGCTAAAATGCTTGGACCCGGATCAAGCCAATTACATCATACGGGAAATACATTACGGAATCTGTGGCATCCACGCCGGACCCAAAATGATAGTAACAAAGGTAAAGAACGCAGGGTACTATTGGCCCGGAATGCACGAAAGCGCCGTTAAAGAGCTCCAGCAATGTGACGAGTGTCAGAAGCATGCACCAATTAGTCTCCGAGCTAAAAATGAAATGATTCCAGTAACCGCCGCCTGGCCCTTTCAAAAATGGGGCGTTGATATAGTCGGACCTTTCCCGAGATCGAGTGGAAGTGCACAATACCTATTGGTTGCAGTAGATTATTTTACAAAGTGGGTAGAAGCTCGTCCGTTCACAGTGATCTCCGGCTATAATGTGACACGATTTTTCTGGGAGCAGATTGTGTGCCGATTCGGCCTACCGCTCTACATCATAAGCGATAATGCAAAACAATTTGCGGAAAATCCCTTCAAACGGTGGTGTGAAAATTTGAAGATCAATCAAGTTTTCTCTTCGGTTGCTCACCCCCAAGGCAACGGGCAAGTGGAGCAGATTAATCGACGCATCGTTGACGGCATAAAAAGAAGGTTAGGACAGGAAGGAAAAGGTTGGGCGGACGAATTGCCCAACGTCTTGTGGGCGCACCGAACGTTGCACAAAACCAGCAACGGCGAAACACCGTTCAGCCTGACTTATGGAACCGAAGCAGTGATCCCGGCTGAGATTGGACTCCCAAATCAAAGGCACCAAAATTGGGAAGAAAACGAACGAGAGCTCCGGTCCAACCTTGACTTGCTGGAAGAACGCCGAAACATAGCGGCAATCAAAGAGGCTCGGTACAAGAAGAAAATCGAGAAGTATTATAATGCACGGGCGAAAATCTACAAGTTTAAAGTCGGAGACTACGTGCTCCGAAGCAACGACGCAAGTCGTATGGAAACCCCCGGAAAACTAACCCCAAAATGGGAGGGCCCATACCGAATCAAGGAAGCCAGTGAGAAGGGCTCCTATGTACTAGAAAGGCTTGACGGATCCCCAGTACCTCGAACATGGAATGGGGTACACTTAAAAAAGTGTTTTATGTAAACAACCAGCTACGGTTGAAAAAGGATCGCTAGTTCACCTTTTTTAGTATTTCCGAATTCCAGTATGTAAATCGGGAGGGTATTACCCCGATATCTTTTTATTTCCTTTTGTAATCGGGACGTTTTTTCCTCGAGACAATAAATAAAGCGATCTATATCTTTATAAACGTAAAGGTAGAAAGCATATATACAAGTTCGAACGAAATTCATAAATGTGCACGAACGGGCCATGACCCATGCCTCGCGCTGATCGAGAAGGCTTAAATAGTTCAGAAAAGAGTTAAAATCTATTAAGCGGACGAAGCACCATCATTTGGTGCGATCGCTAAATTAAAGTATATGGCAAAGGTTTGGACGCAAACCGAATGTTACATACCTACGTCAAAAGTAAAAGATTTAACACAAAAATAGTTATACATCTTTGATTGAACGATCAAATGTACTTCAGGCAAAGCAAATTAATGAAACACATTGTACGGTCACAAAAAAGCAAACTGATGAGACACATTGTACGGTTACAAAAAAAAAAAGAAAAACAACATCAAACTTGAGCTATATTGTCATCATCCCCAACGATGGGAAGATCGCTTCTCTGCCGAATAACCGATAAAGGCTCCTCTATCAAATCGGCTACCTTGTCAAGAACAGAAATTTTGAGTTCGTCAAAAGCTTTCACCGCAGCCTCCAGGGCACTCTGAGCTCCGGCATCGTAGCCCGGGACCTCTTCCGCCGAACCAACCAGTTCCTGCGCGGCTTTGAAACCTTGCTTTATCCCTTCGTTCGCCCCAACCGCGTTAACACTGTTGACCAAATCAGCAACCACCTTCTCCAATTCGGGGCTCTGATGCACCAGCTTAACAACCCATGCAACCCCATCTGTCAAAAACCATTGCTTGGTAAGTTTCAGCTCCGACAGTTCCGCGTATGCTTCAATCATATCACGCTCGCACCGGACCAACATCCCTCTTGCTTCATCAATCGTTGTCTTGTGTGACTCGATCTCCCTGTCGCGAGCTCTTTCAACTTCGTCTTTAGCTGTAAGGAAACAATGTGAAAAAGAGTCAATAAATAATAATGTACACATATACGGACAAAAAAATGGAGGAACAGAAGAGAAAGTTATAAATGTACCGTCGACCAAGCGATGATAATCAGCCAAAAGTTGATCATGTGATGCCCGCATCTCCTTCAGTTCGGCGGCATGCTTCATCTCTACGCTGGTCAACTTCTTCTCCAAATCAGCA
Organism: Helianthus annuus; assembly: GCF_002127325.2. Taxonomy (NCBI): domain Eukaryota; kingdom Viridiplantae; phylum Streptophyta; class Magnoliopsida; order Asterales; family Asteraceae; genus Helianthus; species Helianthus annuus. The sequence goes on along the minus strand of NC_035436.2, from coordinate 20,311,332 downwards.
AACTCCAACTTAAAGGCCTCTAAATCCTGAAGAGCCTTGTCACGAGCTTCATAGGCCGCCGCGGCCGAAGCTTGAGAAGACTTAGTAACTTCTTTAGCTTCCGAAACCTGCCCTTTCAGTCGGTCGATTTGAGATCGCAGGGACACCAGTTCCTGTTTTGTTTTGGACCGAACATCACCCTCACCTTTCAAGCTGGCAATCTCACGTTTGAGCTTGTGACACAGCGACTCCGACTCAACCCAACGCTTGTACGTCTCCACCACTAGGGAATTTGACTGAGCCTGATTCAGCATCAATGTATTTCCAAGTTCCGGCCCACTCATCTTGCGGTAATAAGAATGCTCCGCAGGAGTTCCCAGGTGGAACAAAGACATCTTGGCCGAAAGGGCATCCACAATCCTATCCTTATTTACCAGCGACCACTCCGGTATGTACTTCTCCAAAGCATTAGCCGCATCCGCGCCCTCAAAACCACCAGAACCTAATTCTCGAGACAAGAACACAGCCTCAGTGTCATACCAGAGAGGGGAGGAAGAAGCACTGTCCCCACCATCAAACGGCGAAGAGCTCGGCCTAGATACGTTGGATGCAACTCCCGTAGTAAACTTACCCGAAGGAGAAGGCACGGCTTTCTTTGGATCGGAGATGCGTAAATCCGTAACAACCCTAGCACCACCCTCACCGAAGGACAACGGGCTCAAAGGAGTTTGAAGATGATCCCGTGGAGTGCGGCCCTCGTGGAGATGAGCATCCAAATTCTCTAACACACCTCCAGCAGTAGAAAACGCAGTAACATGATCGTCATCGTCAAGTGTAACTACTTTAAGGTCGGCCTTCGTCCTTTTCGGTTGCCTGGCCTTCGGGTCAGATTTGGTGGGAGCAGCCCGTTTTCTTTTCAAAGCAATCTGAGGCAGTTCATCCCCGTCTTCACCATCCCCTCCGATGTCTCCACCCTCGTTCTGATCGTCCCCTCCTTTCTCACCACTAGCACGAACCTCGGTGTCTTCAACGGAAAGATGGACCCCCTCATCTTCGATAATAATTTTAGAGCCAGAACCTTTCGTCATCGACGAACCGGCTCTCCGACCTCCAGCATCATCCGCCGCAACCGTTGCCTGAGTTTGAGCAACAGGCAATAAGGTAGGGACCGAACCCGAACCACCTTGATCACCAGGAGCCTCCGGTGCGCGAATCGGATAAAGATTCTGTTGCACAAGTTGTAAGTACGGGGTCTCACCCTTCGGAGTCTTGGTAGCACGAACATCCAACTCTTTCGAATCAAAAGACTTCAATCTAAGCGCCTCCTTCAAACCCATAACTGCACAAGAAGACAAACAATAAGCAATATCTACCAACATATACAAAAAAAAGTTTTCAGGACAAATAAGCAACATATAAAGGTACAAGGAGCGCCGCACAACTAACCCTCTTTGTTCCACCGAAGGGTAGGATACCACTCCGGTTCGGACCACATCGTGCTAATCCGACCCATGACGAGGATGTGTTCCGGATATTTCTGTATGCGTCCGGCCTCTTTTACCAAATCGGCGTACAGTTTCTTGTTGTACGAGAAATCCTCCGGAAGAGGAGGCGGCAGCTTCGACTTTTTTATCCTCCACACCATGAACTCCGGAACGCACCGATCGTCAACTAGGAAGAAGCGGTCTTTCCAGTCCTTTAAGCTCGTAGTGATCCATGTATAACAGCACGAATTCTTATCCCTAACCTCAAAGGTATACCAGTTTCCGGATCGATTCAGCTTATAGAAGGCCCGGAACACATCCAAATCCGGCTCGGACTCTAAGCTACGACAAGCCAACTCGAAATGGCTAATCTTGGCAAGGCCAAAAGGATTCACCTGAGTCAAGTGTACTTCGTGAAAAAGTAACACCTCAACCAGAAATTTCGTCAGAGGCAGACGACAGTTACAGTAATCGAAAAAACGAGTATAAATCCCAATTTTCCCTGGAACGAAAGGGTAAATAGGTGTATCCTTTTTCGGAAGTACAGGGTTTAGCGATTTAGGAACCGCATAACTCTCCACATACCAGTCTAACCCTTTTTGAGTCAAGACGTTAAAACAAGCAGAGAGATTACTCTTATTCGCCATAACAAAGAAAGACAAAGCTTACTAACCTGAGCAGGGGAATCGTGTCTATCGCCAAATATAGATGAAGAAAGAAGAAGAAAGTGAAGAGGGTAAAAGGATGTAAAGTGAAATCGGAGAAAATTACCTTTTCCCCTTTATAGGGATGTGAAACCGCCTCAAGGGACCAATCAAATAGCGACACGTCATGACAACTGACGCGCACCAACCGTCACATCGGGTAAAAAAGTTAAAACGACTGACGGTCACCAATCCCAGATCACCGCCCAATTTCAAAATTTAAAATCAACAAAACGGCCGCCAAACAGAGGGTCACGAATACCGGAATAACTGCGACAAATAGTTCGAAACTTTTGCTAAACAAACATTACGAACTAGGGGGACTTGATGAGGATACGTCCCTAACCGGACCGGACCAGGCCCCTGTGCCACGGAACGAACCGGACACTCCGATGATCCGACGTAACTAACTGGGTCCCACCTCCATAACTGCCATGATAACGACTGGTCCGACCCTAACTAACTCGCCACGTCAGCACACCCAAAAGCTATAAATACCCCGCCAAGGTCTCCAGCAAGGGGTAATCGCTATTCTCTCTCTCCCTGACTTATTCACTCCTCACAAATACTTATTCTCACGCCCGAGCTTGGTCACAGAGAGGCCCCCCTCCCTGTGACGAGGCTAACGGTGTGCTTGTCTCTTGTGATCTTGCAGGATTCTTGCTGGATCATCTGAAGCCATACTCTGACTAGTTCGTTCCAACTGGTTCTTGAGTCTTCAATGATAGTATAAGATTCAGCCGGTTTTTGAAAAGATTCATTGGTTCCAGTTGCGGTGTTAACATCAGACGACTCTAAAGCGTCCGGAGTTGGCTCGGTGGTTGTAGCAGCCTCTTCACCAGGGTTCTGTGGTGGCAAATTTACACAGTACAGGCTGAAAAACAGCCGGGTGTCACACAGATCTGCACAAGAATCTTCGTACAACTTTAATCTAGATCAAGTCGTTTACGTGTTGTAGCTTCGGTTAATTTTTGTTGAATTTCGGACTGTTTTGATCGATTTCGGTTAATTTTTGTTGAGTTTCAGACTGTTTTGATCGATTTCGGTTAATTTTCAGTTGAATTTCGGACATCTCAGATGTGTGTTGATTGATTGTTGATGTGTTTTGAACAAGAATTGAGCTAATTCGATCTGTTTCAAATCGAATTTTTGTTCGTTTCTAACTATTTCGGTGAATTCGGACTGAATTCGTTTGTGTTTTTTGTGTTTTTCGGACTAAATCAGGGATTTTTAGTCAAAATTTTGATAATTTCGGACATATTACATCAAAATTTCAGACCGATTCAATGTGTTTCGATCGAAGTATTGAACATTCTGAACGGTTTGAATGGTTAACATCGATTATTTGTGATCATTCGGTGTAGTTTTCGTATTTCGAATATATTACAGATCTGAGTTGTTTCAGATCTGAGTCGAGTTGTTATTGTTGTTCGAAAAATTAGCACATATGGTCCCTGTTGTTAAGGAGCTTTACAAAGAGGGGTTTTAACATAAAAAGTTAACTGAGTTTAGCTGAAAGGACACCGCCCGTTAATGATTGCAAACATAAAGGACATAGAGTGTAATTTTTAAAGTTAAAGGACAGCGCCTGTCGAAACATTGAAACATAAAGGACGAAAAGTGCAATTTAGCCTAAAATAAATAAGTGTAATATCACCGGTCCTAGAAAATAGTGTTTGGATAACGTAATCAACTAATCATGCATGATTATTAAAGTACTGGATAAGCAATCCCAATTCCCAAACACCCCCTAAAACAAGATGATCATCACCAAATCCATGATCATGACTTTACTAATTAAATAACTAAAGTGTTAAAAAAGGCCCAAACTATCTACACACTTGGTGTGTAGATATTCACCAAAAAAAGGTGTTTTTTGTCCAGTATCGAACTATGACCAAAACGCAGCGTTTTGGTCCGGTTAATCAGACAAAAACTGACGGGTGTCTGACGGGTCTGTTGACTGGACCAAACGCCGAGCTTTGGCCGCGTTTTGGTCCTGTCAACCAGACCGGGTGTCAGTCTTTTGTCTGGTTGACAGGACCAAAACACGGCCAAAGCTCGGCGTTTTGGTCCGGTCAACAGACCCGTCAGACACCCATCAGTCTTTGTCTGGTTAACCGGACCAAAACGCCGCGTTTTGACCACAGTTCGACAGGGTGTGCATATAAGGACAAAAAACACATTTTTTGGTGTGTAAATAGACAAAATGGTGTGTAGATAGGTGCACCCTTCAAAAAAACTGACCACCCACAAAGGCAATTCTGGCAAGGTGTGTATGGTGGTAGGCCAAACTAAACCATACCCAACCAAATTTTGAACCACTCCAATAAACAGAACTACCCAAATTGGCGCGACTTCGCACAAACTACCCGCAACAAACCCGATAGCATCACCGATATCTTTGGCCACGCCCAACGCCGCAATCTGGCGCTGGTTATAACCCATGGTTTTCTTGATCACGGGCGATATGCTGCCGAACATGTACCCGATCCCGGAGCATGATTGCACCCACATTGAAGCAACAAAAACTAGCCATCTGTTGTTGAACAAACTCTTCATTTTTTCACGTGAACTCATTATTTTTTTTTTGTTGCACACTGTTTGTGTTTTGTTGATATGATCAAATGTTATGTTTACATGACCAATAGACTACTTATGCCTGTGAATGGATATTGTGGGGTTAGATTTTTTTGGAATGGTGAGATGTTTGATATCTGAAAATGTGGTGGACGTTGACGGATAAAATGGGTTGTTTAGTTTGTGGGCTCAATATCGTTACAATTTTAGAAATATACGCTACTAAGCAATGTTTTAATGGTTAAACCAATTTATAAATTGAAAAAAAATAGATATTTATAAATGGGGCAAATACCATAAAAAAAACATACTTTCTAATTTTTTTCATAAAAGCCTTTCCATTTTTTTGTTTTTGAACTTAAAAAACCAACATACTTTTTTTGTCTCCGAAAAGTCCCCTAACCGCTTTTTATACATAAAAAACAACATATTTTATACTCGTGTATCATACAAGTTCCTTAAAATATTAAACTTTAACAAAAAAAGATTTCTTAATTATGATTGGATGAAATCAAGAAAACATTATTTGACAAATTATGTTATACTTTTTAACGATTTAAATTATACATGCCATTTTATTTTATTTTAAGTTATGTTATCCACGCTCGTGAATTTTATTATATTGTTTTCTAAATAATATTTACTGTTATCAATTTATTGCAAAAAGTTTTGTTCAAATTTAACATGTGGGGACTTTTATATGCAAAAAGTTGTTTAGGGACTTTTACGAGATAAAAAAGAAAGTATGTCAAGTGCAAAAAAAAGTGGAATGATTTTTATGAGAAAAAACAAAAAGTATGTTGGTTTTTTATGGTATTTGCCCTTTAAAAAAAGTTAAAAGAATTTTAAATTATAAAAATCGAACAACGCTAACTTTTGTGTCATTAAGTGCTGAACTATTAAGAAGTCTGATTAGGTAAGAGACTCTGAATCAGTAAGAGGACTTAGTGGCTGTTTGTTTCAACTCTTACTTACTGGTTCAAACTGTTTGTTTTGCGAGCAGATGTGTGAATACCTCTGAATGGTTAAGCATTATACTGAGTCTGAATGCTCAAGATCTCTTATCTGAATTGGTCAGACATTTGCCTGTGAACAGTTAAACATTATACTGGCTCTTAATGGTTTAGACATCTTACTGGTTCAACATTTAATGGTTCAGACCTCTTATTGGTTCAACACTTACCTATTCAGAAGTTGCCAAACAACATGGGCTCTTAATGACCTCTTACTGGTTCAGACTGTTTGTTTCGGGAACAAATGTCTGAATGGTTCAGACATTTGCCTCTTATCTGAATTGGTAGACATTTTCCTCTTAATGGTTAAGCATTATACTGGCTCTTAATGGTTCAGACCTCCTACTGGTTCAACACTTAATGGTTCAGATCTTTTACTGGTTCAACACTTACCCATTCAGAAGTTACCAAACAGTCCCTTACTTGACTTTACCTGATTGATCGATGGTGGAGGCGGTGGTGTTGTTTCGAGGAGGTCGTGCGCGAGTGGCCGACTGAGGATTATGAACACATGTGAATAAATAAATTAATTTTTCATTCAGAATCATTTTGAAACTTAATGATTAAGAGGCTTTGTGACTGATTCAAATGTATCCTGTTAGTGAACCAAACACACTTAGTACTGACTAGTTTAAATGTAACTTTTTAATAAAATCATGAAGAGGCTACCAAACAACCCGTAAAGTAAATAAGAAACATAAAGGACAACCCAACTATAATTGTTAGTTTTTTTCAGGCTAATTTAAAATTCGAGTAGATCCTAAAGATCTTGAGTGACCGATTTATCACCTGAACCTGTTCTTTCTTTTTCATCCGATCTAAGTAGAGACAAAGATCTTGAGTGACTGATTCGACAAAAAAACTTAAAAAGATAAAGAATTATCATTAATCTTTTCACGCTCGTATCAAATTTGAAGCACTAATTTATCTATTATACTAAATGAATTCTCTTAGACCACATGGGCTATTCTTAGCCAATCATTTTGATGATGTGTACTGCCTCTTAAGCCAGAGAATTCCTCTTAGAGCGCCAAACTCTTTCCCTTATTTTCCTTGATTAACGCGGCTTCTCAAACACGGTTTCATAATACGTCCTCTCTCTTCAATCAATCCTTAAACCCTAATTTCAATTTCATACATCTCTGCCTGTTCTGTCGCTGATTATCTTCAAATCAAGGTTAGGTTACCGATGAAAGCTATTAATCATGTTTTATTTGTTATTCGAATCGGAACAGATATGCGATTTCTGTTCGTTCACATCGTTCCTTATCTTCTTGGTTTGCATTTGATCACAACAGGTTTTGTGTCGATTTCTCTCTAAAATTATGGTCAACTTCTCTCTAAATTAAGTTTAATTTTGTTAATTATTGCGATTTTAGAGCCAATTCAATTCGGAATCATGTTGTTATGAACGCCACTACGTTTTGGTATTGTCAATGTTTTATTGATTAGGATAATTTTGGTTTCTCTTTTGAGTTTTGGGGATACTAGGGTTTTAGATCTACGATTTAGGTTATCAAATCTACGATTATGGATTTTAGAAACAAAAATCGTTCTAGGGTTTCGATTTTTATTTGAATGTAGCTGTTATTTAATTGATGTTAGCTCTTTCCCCATCATATTTACACTAATTTCTAATTTCTATACATATAGTATGTCTCTGTATTTGGTCTAGGGCCTTTATAAACTACATTGGTGAAAATGGAAATTGGCTTTGGCAAAGATGATTGCTATACAAGCCGGAAAAGGTATGATGGATCTTGCTACAAGAGGGGAAAGAAAAGTGAAGTTTGGTTGCAGATATATTTGAACTTTTATTTTTGAAAACTTTAATAGATATGTATTTATATTTATTATATTTGATGGTCAGGAATAAGAGCTCCGGTGAACACTCCGAAAAGGTAATCAATTGCTATTGTTCGTGTCGTTTTCCTTCTGAATGAACACTCCGAAAAGGTATCTATTTATGTTTATGTGTTGTATTTTACTAAACAATGGATCTCTTTTTATTTACTTTACTAATGTTTTTTGAGATCATAGAGATAAAATAACTAATTTGGCCTCCAAACCCGATATATCGAACTAAAATTGAGCATATTCTTTAACTGAAGACAAGCACTAAATTTGATGTTTTTGATCTGGGTCATCAAAAAGATCCGGTTTCCAATCTGGGTTATGAAAAAGATCCAGTTTGTAATATGGGTTTGCAAAAGGTTGTTTTGAATCAAGGGCATGACTAAGTAGACAAGAAATCATTGATGGTGGCTGGAACAGAGCAAGGATTACATCAAACCGGCCCGACTACGCCCCAAAACTACCACCAGCAGTAGCAGCTTATCTGTGATCAGCTATTCGTCGGGGCTGAACAATGAAAAATTATTTGATTTACACTAACACATAACTTAGTGACCTGGTGACTTTTTAAATAACTGCTCTTGGTGAATTTATAAAAAAATGGATACTAATAGGTGGTCAAAAGTCTCTTCTTTATTTTTATTTTATGGCTAGAAAATATAAAATTTGATAGTGACCTGGTGACTTTTCTAACAATTGGAACTGGTGAATTTTTTTAAAAATTGGATACTAACAGGTGGTCAAAAGTGTTTTCTTATACTAACATACGCCTTATTGCAGCTATCGACTTACAGCCACCATCTTTGGCAAAACAAGAAGTGTGCCTATCTTCCGTCGTTAAAGGTTTTTAAAAATATTCATTCGAGAAACTAAGCAAATGTATTGAATATCCGATCCAATTCCTATGATAAATGGACGTTGGAAAACCATCGGCAGAAGAGAGAGTTAAGACGGTGTTGATGTAGACGACTAAGAGTCACAAGGTGCAGTCACCCACTGTCTCGCCGAACGCCGGTTCACTTCCACTGCCATGACCACAACCTTCGTTCCCACATTAACATTAGTATACATCAGAGGTATTTGATTATTTTAATTATTATTATTTTTTTCTGCAATTGACATCAGTTTGTTTTAAAGTATATGTTTTCTATGCTTCGATTTTGTTGATTATTGGTTCTTAATGTTAAGAATGTTATACCTTTCTTGACATTTGACACTTGAAGATTCAGTTACCGATCAATTATTGTGTGTGTCATTGAGTGTGGCAGGTTTATGTTTATGTACTTAGGGTGTTTGATAAAATGCTTATGTGGGTTATACTAGACAAGTTTATCATTATTTGGATTTAAATTAGTATCATCAGCAACAAAAGGTCACAATCTTGATTTGTACGACTTTTCAATGTTCTTAGTCGCTAATCGTTATGTTTAGTTAAATTGTATACGCGATTTGTTTTGAATTGAACGTTTCATCGACCTGTTGTTTCAGAGTGTAAAAACATACGTTAGCTCCGGTGTTAATCTGATTACTAAGGAGGAATAAGTTGAGAAGATCTCATCAATTTCAGTAGCAGTTGACGTAGATCAGTCAATTATAGATGTAATTCGAATCGTCTGGTAAGATCTCTTTTTTAGCCTTTTTTGTTCAGAGTACATGGCATTATTTGTCTTTCTAATGATATGATGAATATAGAGCCTTGGACTTCAAATATGGTTATTACAACCTCGCTTACATATCTGAGCGTTGAAGGATGTTTTGATAAACAAAGGGGGTACTTAATTGGTTGTTTTGGATGGGATTCCAGGACAACTAAATCCTTGGAAACTTATGCCAGAATCGTGTGTCGATGTGTGATAAGGACCCCTGAAGAGCTGCTCTGCCATGGTTGAGGTTGTCGTAGAACTCGAGAAAACACCGAGATAACAGGTGAATTTCACACTACTTATACAATACAAGTAAGATGAAACTCATCGGATGATCAATTTGGACCTACTTTTACAAACCACTTTCTGCAACATGTTTCTGTAGAGGTACAATTGCAAATTTTTGGTTAAAGAGGTTGAAACTTCCAAAGTGACTTTTCTAATACATAAAACCTTATAAAAGTTTTTGTTAAAATAATATAACTTTACTAAACATATACAACAAATTATCTGTTTGTAAAAAAAACATAAAAATGTTGGACAAAAGGTGTTCAGGTCAACCTGAGATGACACGTTTTATGTTTAGATTTAGGGTTCCCGTCACTCCTAATTTGCAACATCTATAATTTCGTGGTTGGGTCTATGATATCTTTTGGACTGAGAAACCTATTTTTGGTGGAGCAGCAGGATTGATGGGAAATAGTGGAGGCGTTTCCAACACTGCAGGGAAATTGGCACACATGACCATTGGTTCAGGTAAGCTAGACGCCAGACTCATGTGACTAAGATCTGTTACTACTCTTTATACACACATTGGCCTGGACCTTATTTTGTTTTTTTTTTAATTTTCGGCTTGGTTTATATTATTCGGTTATTTTCAGTACTAGACCGAGAACGGACCCGAAATCGAAAAGGGTAATTTCAGAACCAAGGACCTGCTTATATAGATTATGAATGTTATCGGTTTCGGTTAATTCTTGGTCCGGTTCTCGGGTCTTTTCGGGTCGACCTGTATCATGCTCGCCCCTATTTATGCAGTTTGTTTTTGGTGTTGAATTAATAATGATTAACTTACGTTTTCAAATATATGAAGTTCCATCATCTATAGTCCTTTGAGTTGTCTCTGCCTATATAATGATATTTGTTAATTATTTTATCATTTGTTTTCTTTCGATAGGATTTTGTTAAGAGGCATTTTAGCTACAATTTTGTTGGAGCTCTAAAATGTAGCCAAAATGGTAAATATTCCTTTTACACATTTTATAATTTTGATGATCACATTTAGTATGTTCTATATGATTATGTAAGTGTCTTAAGAATACGTTGTACTTATTGATTCAATCTTAAACTGTTCATTGTAGGATTGGAAGCATTATCTAAAAAGTTTGTTCACATAACAAACTTCCAAAATGTCTAGATATTGTGTTCCACTCAACTTAGTTGGTCAAAGTGAGATTCAATATGGTCATTTTTTTGTGAATTATATATGGTTATTCATTTTTATAATGAAACGGTCTTGAATCGGATAGTTGAAGAGTTATTAAGGAATGAAATGAATGCATATTTCTCTTCTCCGCCGCCTCACATGCTCCAGCCGTTTCTCTCCTCCAAACCCTAATCCCAAATTTGTTGTCCTCCATTGATCGTCGCCTCCAGTTACAGGTCTATGAATTAATTTGACATTTTATCTGAGCATGTTCCAGTTATTTCACCAAACAATACCAGCCAATATTTCTAATGTGTTTATTTTATAAAATAATCTCTTTGGCAGCATGTTTTCAAGATGGAGCAAGAAGAATATTCTAAAGAGGAAATAGACTGGAGTTACATACAGTTTGAGGATAATCAAGATATTTTAGATCTCATTAAAAGGTCTCTGACATTTATGTAATCTGTATGTTTGTTTAGTTTATTGTTTACAGTATGTTTTATGCCATAATTGAGGTTTTTTGTTAGTTCAGAAACCAGAAACCTGGGGGGATCCTTGCTCTTCTGGATGAGGCTTGGTATGTATACGTTTCCATATACTTTTGTCTCTGTTTCTTATATATTATGTTTGGGTTTTTGAGCACAATAATCTACCAGATAGAATATGTAAGTTAAGAGGAGTAGATAGAATATATAAGCTATCATATATTGTGTGGACAATATACATTGTAATTATCTTTACCGCAATTAGTTTTCATAATTCTATACCACTAGACTACGGTTGGCCGCCACCACCCTTACAAAATGTGTCATTTGTGTTTTTTCCTACTCCCGAGTCATTAAATTTGGTTCGTCTCACACAAATTCTGGTTAGAATGAGTCTTTTATATAAAAAAAAAGTGTCAATTTGGTTCGGGTCAAAACGAGTTATTTCAAAGAAGTATCAATTTGGTTTGTATCAAACTGTGTTCAGGTCAAAATATACCATTCTTAAAAAAGTGTAGATTTGGTTCGGATCGAAAAAATGTTGTCATCATTATTATTTAAAACGGTATTGTCCACATCAATGTCTGTTCAACAACAACTATTTGTGGTTCTTAGAAGATCTCTAACAAGAGCAGATTCCTTAAAATTAAAGCGACTTGTGGCTTCCAATCAACTACCTTAAAATTAAAGCGTCTTGTGGCTTCCAATCAACTGGTATCATGTCAAATTTGATTTAAAGGTGGGTATAGATATGAGTAAAGGTGGAACATGGGTGGCTTGGGCAACGAGTCCTACGAGTTCATGTCAAAATGGGTAGTTTTTTTTTGGTGCGGGTCGAAACATATTGGGTCAGCTTCACCTGCGATGCTTACGTCCAATAATTTTTATTTTTTCATTAATCTTTTATTTAGAGAGTCAATATCATTATAAAAGTTTTTTTTTAGAAATTATCTAAAAAAAATAAAACTGTTTGTTAGATATGTTGTTCAAGGGCTTATTCCATGTCACGGGTCACTGGAAGTGATACAATTTTCTTGAAGTAGAGACATAGAGAAGAGTTTCTGTGGTAAGGATGATAAAATATCATTACAAAAGTTTTATTTTTTTTTAGAAATTATCTAAAAAAAATAAAACTGTTTGTTAGATATGTTGTTCAAGGGCTTATTCCATGTCACGGGTCACTGGAAGTGATACAATTTTCTTGAAGTAGAGACATAGAGAAGAGTTTCTGTGGTAAGGATGATAACCATTATCTTTTTCAGATGTATTTTTAAATTTTGTTTTGTTTGTTAGATGTAATTTATGGGCTAACATAGATTGTACTCGTGCTACAGGAGCTAAAGATAGAGATACACACTAAAGACAGAGTTGGGTTATTATATGATGCTATACGGTCAATAGCGTCATATAACGGTGTCAATACTTACAAGGCAGGTAGGTAACCTCAGACATCACGTGCATGTTAATTCTTACTGTTTTTAGAAGTTATATGATTTAAACCCATTTTAGAGACCGGACGGTGGCCGGAGGACGGACGGTGGTGGTCGGAGTAAAGCTAGATGAGTAGAGCAGGGTGAGGAACTTGAATGGGGGTTTTAAGCATCATGGTGCTGCTCCACAGGTATTGCTTAAATTTTTTATATAAACAATGTTGTTTTGTATAGCTTTGTTGTTTGGTCACGAATTTCATATGTTTGTTTGACGTATAATCCATGAAGTGTTCTATCGAATTATTGATGTGTTTTTGTCAGCTTCTTTTTTATAGATTCAAATGATTGGACCCTTGCTGTTGTGGGAATACTTATACAACATAATTTGATTGCTAAATTTAGTGGAATACAGATTTTGGGTTTATGTCATTTGTGTTTTTAAACATGATAGTGTCCACTGTGTGTAGGTTAAATTTACAAGTTTTGATGCCAGATTGCATAATGGTCAGTGAGCTTTAGCAAGATTTAAGTTCTGCAGTTGTAAAGGACAGGTTAGTGGTGGGCAAGAGTTCAAATGATTTTAACCTGAACGATGGGCTAATAGTTGGATAAAAAAGGTATTGTAAATAGTCTTCGTGGTTGCAGTGAAGTTAGTGGTATGATTGGGTTACAAAGAAAGCATTTTGATTGTAATTCAATACATCTGATAACATTTCTTAGACAAGTTACTAAAACAGGTTGTAGACGTCATAGACTTTTTACTATTAAGAAACATGCCAGCCTCTTTACTAGACTTTCCCAGCCTCTTTACTAACCCTTTTTGAAGTTGTTTTGTTTCATTGTCTAATATAATGCAGCCTAGATGTACACCTTCAAAATTCGGTACTGATGATCATGTTGGCTAGCCTTTGGTTGGCCATATTTTCACTTTCATTACCCGTAGCGCAACACGCGCAGGTCATTACCATGGCCGGCCCTTGGGGGGGCGGGGAGGACCACCGGCCAGGACCCGATATTTCGAAGGGCACGTTATTTAAAAAAAATCCGATATGTAAATGTAAAAATAAATAAATTAATAGGGTATATTCATACAAACACCAACATTAGCCCACTTACAACACTATTTTTATGGTTTAAATTAGTTATTAGCCTATTTCCATTAGGTTTAAACCTTTAATGAGCCCAATACCCACTTTCATTAAGGCCTAAGGGCACGTTTTTTCGAGCTCGAACAAGGTACATGAATTCTTAGGGCCGGCCCTGGTCATTACCCATGGACTTACATGTTGAAACAAATCATATTTTAATTTGGTTAGCCAACATGATCATCTACTCTTATTATGTTTCCAAATATGGTTACAATGCACTGCTATATCAATAATAATCTAATTATTTTATTGAAGTGATCTAGGTGTTTTATACATTTAGACACACTTTGGCCAACTTTCTACCCATTTGACCCGTTTTGTTTTCAGCTTATGTTTCATATCACTTCTTTAACCTTAAGATAAAAACCCTTAATCGGCCCATATGTAAGTAAATGAACTGTAACTTTTACCTCTAATAATGTCTTATACTTACTTCGCCCGGATTCATGTTTAATATATATATATATATATATATATATATATATATATATATACACATACATATACCGACTACATTGCTGGCAAAACTGTTGCTTTTGACCAATAACTTTGATGCAATTAGTTTTGTTGCTCATAGAACTATTCTATATGGTGTCCATGGGAGTGTCCACGGATTACGGGGTGTGCACGGGGCGCTTCGGCTTTAAGCCTCCACCTGAACCGAGTTATTCTACCTCGGTCACTATCTCCCTCTTTCTAATCGAGGATTGGGGGTTTTAAGCATCATGGTGCTGTTCCGTAGGTATTGCTTAAATTTTTATATAAACAATGTTGTTTTGTATAGCTTTGTTGTTTGGTCACGAATTTCATATGTTTGTTTGACGTATAATCCATGAAGTGTTCTTTCGAATTATTGATGTATTTTTGTCAGCTTCTTTTTTATAGATTCAAACGGTTGGACCCTTGCTGTGGTGGGAATACTTATACAACATAACTTGATTGCTAAAATTAGTGGAATACATATTTTGGGTTTATGTCATTTATGTTTTTAAACATGATAGTGTCCACGTGTGTGCAGGTTAAATTTACAAGTTTTGATGCCAGATTGCATAATGGCCAGTGAAGTTTAGCAAGATTCAAGTTCTGCAATTGTAAAGGATAGGTTAGTGGTAGGCAAGAGTTCAAATGGATTTAACTTGAACGATGGGCTAATAGTTGGATAAAAAAGTATTGTAAATGGTCTTCGTGGTTGCAGTGAAGTTAGTGGTATGATTAGGTTACAAAGAAATGATTTTGATTGTAATTCAATACATCTGATAACATTTCTTAGGCAAATTGCTAAACAAGGTGTAGACGTCATTGACTTTTTGCTATTAAGAAACATGCCAGCCTCTTTACTAGACTTTCCCAGCCTCTTTACTAACCCTTTTTGGAGTTGTTTTGTTTCATGGTCTAATATAATGCAGCCTAGATGTACACCTTCAAAATTCGGCACTGATGATCATGTTGGCTAGCCTTTGGTTGGCCATATTTTCACCTTCATTACCCGTGGCGCAACATATGCAGGTCATTACCCTTGGACTTAAATCTTGAAACAAATGATATTTTAATTTGGTTTATTTTTTTAATGGATTGTGCAACGGTACAAGGCTACAAGTAAAAAAGCTGCACAACCGTGTAATAGAAGCCGAGATAATATCTGGTGCAAATATTGGTAGTTGTACATATATACCTCGATTAAACTTGATCCCTTCTGATAAAAAGATTCCTTTTGCTTTTCAAAGGAGGCAATTTCCACTGGCCGTATGTTTTGCAATGACGATCAACAAAAGTCAATGTCAGTCTCTTTCAAGAGTTGGTTTGTACCTCAAACAACCTGTCTTCTCTCATGGTCAATTGTATGTTGCCTTATCAAAGGTGAAAACAAAAAATGGAGTCAAAATACTCATACTTGACAACAACGGAAAAGCTACAGATAAAACAACTAATGTGATGTATAAAGAGATTTTCAACGAATTGTGATATCTGCATATTGATGGTTAATAAAAAGATTTTACATGATCCGTTTCAAGACGTGTATATATTCATAACATTTTATGTAAACAACGATGATGAAGCGATATTATCTTTAATCAACCCGTGTAATACACGGGTTCTTAGGCTAGTAGTACAAATAATAATATACTACATTACCTGGTTAATATATGATGAGTTTACTTATAAAATACATCTTATTCATCGTTCAACATAAACATTAATCAGTCAAAAACAACAACGGTAAAGTTTAATCATTTAAACGTAAATAAATTATTAAAAAAGGAACAAAAGAATAATATTGCTAATGTAATTACACCGTTTATTGGTAATTTAGTAATCAATCATGCTAAAAACAAAACTTGTTAAGTAACTTTTTCTTTAAAAAAAGTTTATTTTTAAAACAAAATATGTTAAATAATTTTCAATATTTTTACATATTTTTAAACTGGTTGCCACATTCGGTGGCGGAGCTTGAACAAAAACTCAATGGAGGCCGAACTCTTAAAAATCCAATAGTTTTCCCTACAAAAAAAATTAAAGAAATTTTTGGTGAACTTAACACTACGAGCGAAAAATTGGTACGTGTCGAGGCACCCCGGCCCCAGTAAAGCTTCACCCATGGCCACATTATAAATAATAAAAAACCAAACACTCATAGTATAAAAAATATTAATATAGTATTTATTAATACATTATTGTTTAATGAATATAACATTTTAATAATTTATTAAAATTTTAAACAATATAAAATTTAATATAATTTATTAAAATTTAAAAATTAGTTCAAAAGAAGATAAGAGGGTGGGGGCACCACCTTTGTCTCAACAATTCATATAGTTTTTCGTATTTTTTAGAAGGCTTCAATATTATTCTTAGTCTTTTTCAGAAAGCTTGAATATTATCATTAGCCTTTAGAAAAATGAACATGATGTTAAAAATTAATTAATCAACTAATTTTGGTTGCCGTACTTTAGGTGATGTGTTATATCCATTCTCGCTTGCGGGGTCCTACATAGCCTTGTGGCCCGAGAGGAAACACCGCCGACAAAATGACCTTCCCGGGGGTGAAGGCCACTCGGTGATGAAGACAAAGAAGAAACAAAGGCATTTTAGTACCGCTCGATGACGTGACACCTGCGGGATGATCCGTCAATCACCTCTCACATACTTTTGTAGAAATAGTTACTAAATTATTGTGTATTTATCCGTGAAATCCTGTTTTGATTAGTAACTTGTAAATTAAATTTTACATTTATCCGTCATTCCATCTGCAGCGCAGTGGTTGTGACATCCGGGTGAAGACTCGGCTCGGGATTCAACCCGGGTTCGAGTCCAACAGGGGGCGAGGGTTTACCCCTTCCACGGGGTTCCCGCGCATCAGGGGTGTGCTACGCTTTCTAGCGGTGGTCGAGTAGTCGGCCTTTGGACATAGGCTCCGAAAGAGTGGGTTTACATATGGAAAGCAGTTAGCCGTTAAAAAAAAAACTTGAAAATTGATTTCTAAATCTGATCTGATTATTTAAATAAACGAAAATTAAGAAATATGTGTTGTACTACATCCAAACGGCAAACACAACTCCAAAATTATCAAAGAAAAAGACATTTCCGTGCTTTGATTGTTTTTGAATTATTGTTGAATTTTATGAAAGATGCCTAACTTTTTTTTTTGTTCCAATCAATCTAAAATACAATCAATTGGTTTTTAATTTTCATTAACGATAATAAAATTACATAAGAATGACAAGTAAACGGGCAACAAGCTGCGCTGTAACCCCTTTTGAATAACAAATCCAATTCTACTAAAAATAAAACCTTGGTTCCTTGGCGTCGAGAAATTGTTACGCACAACCCTCTACATTCTGTCCAAAAACCAATAGTTTCAGAAGTAAGATAACCAAAGATATCAAAGACAAAAAGAAAAATATCACAATTTTCTATGTGATCAATAAATAGTGTTTATAATGCGCATATCTTTGAATCAAAATAAGTTATCTGTATGATTTATTATTTTTTATTTGAGCATCAAAATTTTGATCAACAAATTACTCTTGAGACATTTTTTTAAGTGTATATATCAATGGTTGAGACATTTTTTTAAGTGTACGGGTTTTTAGAACCCGTGCGTTGCGACGGATCATTAAAACCGAACTAAAAATATACGTAAAAATGTTAAATCATGCTCGTTATGAAGTGTGAACTCCTTAAATTTAAACCAAGTAAATTACAAGTTTTGTCCTTTATGTTTGTATCAAATTGCAGGCGGTGTCCTTCACCTTTAAATTTGCCGAGTTTTGTCCTTAACGTTTCAAAATCCTTCACGTTGTGCCCTTTAAGCTAAACCCAATTAGAATTTTTGGTTAAGTATGGTCATGTCCCTTACACATGAATGTATTCTTGTCATTTTACCTCCATATGGGCTATTTTGTAAAGAACTCTTATTCAGGGGCTATTTTGTACAAAACTAAAAAATAAAAACTCTTTTATCATCTCTCTCTCTCACACACACACAAACACACTCCCACCCAGGCAGCCACAACCTCACTTACCGCACAACAACCATCCACCCCACCTGCCACCACCAGTACCATCGTTCACCATTCACTTACCGCACAACAACCATTCACATGATCGTTTATATAATTGAATGTATAGTAAATTAGTAATGTTATTAAGCTCACACTCACATTTTGGTTTCTTACATTTGCTCTTTGATCATTATGATAGAATTAGAGTGTGTTAATGAATTTTTGCTTTGCTATATATAAGTATTACGTGTGTCTTAGTACAAGATTTACACAAATGTATAGATCATGGACCGAATATAACAAAGGGGTTAACAATAGATTGATGACTGATTTAGTATTTCAAATTAAATCGTCACTTTTTGTATAAAAAGTCGCTCAAAACTTATTTTCATCTAAAATCATAATTCTTAACCATTTTACAAGTCTTTTTGACTTGCACTAACTTTGGTAAAGATATGAATTTGTTTGGGAAGTCTAGTTTATCAAGATTAAAAGCTAATAAATGTGTTTCTACGATCTATATAATCTTTAGTAAAAATTATGTAGGTTGTGGTTTCCTTATTGCTAGATCACCTTATGAAAGATACTTTTGTTTGACCAATTTTTTAATAAAGTTTTTTTCTTTTATAAAACGTAAGTTGGTCTGACCATTTAAAAAAACATATCATTACTTAAGCTTAATATTTTTTAAGATGTATCATCTTGTATTTGACTTTATAATTCTATATAAACCTTTCTTCGTGCACTTAATCTTTTAATTAGCTTCTATATTATGTTGATCTTGTATTTGACTTGGTAGAGTTATTTTACCATCATATGTGAGGTGCTCGGATGCGCTTGGTTCCAGTGGCGGAGGTTGACCAAAAGTTCTGGGGAAGGGGAAGGGGGGCGAGTCATTGAACCCAATTTATATATTATATAATTATTTATGCAAAACAATTGGGGGTGGGGGGTCCTTTACAATTTTAAAATTATTGGACGAAAAATCGGAGATTTTACTGTTCTAACCGAAACATTTGGGGGAGGGGGGGGGACCCCTGGTATCAACTAAGCTACGCTCCTGCTTGGTTCCTAAGATACGAGACTTGAAATGCATGTATTTATATAATGCATATAAATGAATTATAATAAACTTTAATTTTATGAAACGGTTAACTCGCATACCATTTGAAACCTACTTATAAATTACACCAATGTCTACTATAGAAGTAAAATGTCTACTATAGAAGTAAAAGTAAAGAACCCTTGAGGGAAACACGTTTACTAAACACTTAATACCGTTGGACTAGAAGCCCTTTGGCAGTAAACATTTTGTACTTGATGATAACACTTAAAAATAAAGATATGATGCTTAAAATAAATACACTTTATTAATATAAAAAGCATGAACAATTTCTGTACAAAAAAAAAAAAAAAGAACTCAACATACAACTAATAAGCTCTTGAGATTTAAAATAGATAAAAAACCAGTATGTGTCTTCATTATTTTCATATTTCAAGTATTATATACATAAAAAATAAAAAGAAATCGTAAAAGGTTTTGATTATTTTTAAACTAAAAACAACAAACAAAATCAGTAAAAGTGAGCCATCAAACATGCGGTTTTTTTATGTGATGGAACCCCAACAGTGTGAATTTGTTAATGGAAGCCCGGATGTACATGAGGCACATCCTCAACACTTTCTAGCGAAGTGTCGCCTTACTACTGCTTGTGTAATCACCTCGCTTCAACCATGGTGAAGGCCACATGGTGTGAGGCAACGCCCACAACCACCTTAGCTCATTCCCCGCCATATGAGGGCGCTAGCATTACCCCAGCCATGTTGATGGCGAGAGTTAAAGGGGAAAAGGTGGGGAGCAACAAATTAGATTTTTTTTCTTTCTTTTTTTTATATAGTTAATGGAGGGCTTTATTCCATACCGTGCAAGTTAACGATAAAGTCCCCGCTTATGTATCGCTTACGTGTCGCTTACTTTGGCGTGACAAACCATATAGCCTAAATGACATTATAATCTTATATGATGTTTAAAAATGAACTTGTAAGCATATGCATTGTTACACCAACAGAATGGGTCTAGTAGTTAGATTGGATTATGGGTTGGATGTATGGGGTTAAATGGGTTGGTGAAGTTGATATTTGAATGGATAAGATATATTGGGTTAAACTGTTGAAATTGATCTCTAAATGGGCCACTAAAATGGAGTTATTGGCCCGCTAGATTGAATTATGCCAAAAATGAACAGAAAGAAGAAAACAAACAAACAATATGCAAAATACACATTAGGTACTTATATTGTCAAACATATATCGTTCATCTATAATTAATAGCTTTAGTCGAAAACTTATAGCATAGCTCTAACTAGTTTTACCAACAAATAGTTTTATAACGTGCACACACCTCAACGCTTAAAACTAGCGGTGCACAAAAAGTGAAAAAACGGTTCCAGTTGTGGTACCAATTTGGAACCCTGGAATCGACTGACATACGAACCGGTTCGTATAGGTTTATAGAAATTGTTTCCAAGTGCCAAAATTGTTGAACGCACTAATAAACCTTGAAACCAGACTATATTAACTGAATATTAGCTAGAACAAACACTTGATCAGGAACACAACATGAGATCAATAGTTTTAAAAAGAAGATAGAATCTTGCTTCTTGCTCCTCATTTGATAGTTCATACTAGGGGAGATCGTTGCTGACATTTGTTCGGTTTGGTACAAAAAAAACTACATTAACATGTCGAATCTCAGAAGGCGATTCAAATCTACACGTCATTAATAAATCTAAAGGAACTCTCATTGTATCACCAGCATATCTATTTCGTTAAACCAACAGTAAACGATTCATGGTAATTTAATAACAGCACAGGTAACAACTAACAACCTCCTTAATTCATCATCTTCTTCTAAGGGCTTTACTGCTGCCATTGCAGATCCCAAAAACATGAAACATGGATAATGTTCGATACTTTGTTCGATCCCACATACATAATCTATTAAACTTAAGAAATTGAAATACACACCAAAGTCTCATACAAAAGCAGCGTACTTCCTTTTTCTATGGACGGTAAGACATAATCAAATTGACAGCAGAGAATGCATGCAGGCAACAACGCCCCCACTTTTGTTCTTGAGATTCTTGAACATAGCCACGCCCAACTTCCCCAGAACAAAATATCCCGCCAAGTGTCACGCCAGGAAAGTTGTCCAAAAACGGCGAGCTGTCAGTGTTCGGTTGGTCGTAGAAAAACTGACGCCGATCACAAGAATTGAAAATAAGACCGCCAAACACCTCCCACCGCTTATTATCGCCACTGGTTCTCTCTTGCTTGAAAGATCTCAGATGGTTAGAGACATTGGCAACAGAAGATAAAGCAGTGGTGGTATCTGGGCGGTAAAAACGGAAAGTATCGCCTCTTTTAATGCCTATACCACCAACACGAAGGCGACTCTCATCATCCCTGCATGAAAATGATTAAAGTTCTTGACCCATTTAATTAATAATAGAGTAAACTGCCATTTTGGTCCCTGAGCTTTGGTCACTTTTGCCACTTTAGTCCAAAACTCAAACCTTTTGCATCTGGGTCCCTGTGGTTTCAGTTTTATTGCCATTTAGTCCAAAAATGAAATCAGGTCATATTTGTCTTATAAAATCTTGCAATTTTGTCATTTTCCTCAGGAGCAAATCAGGTCATATTTGTCTTATAAAATCTGGTATTTATTTATAAATTTTTTTTTACCATTTTGCCCCTGAGTAAAAGAACAAAATAACAGGATTTTATAAGACAAATATGACATGATTTCATTTTTGGACCAAAATGGCAATAAAACTGAAACCACAGGACCCAGATGCAAAAGTTTGAGTTTTGGATTAAAGTGGCAAAAGTGACCAAACCTCAGGGACCAAAATGGCAGTTTACTCTTAATAATAACTAGGGTATTACACCCGCGCTTCGCGGCGGGGCAACCCGATTTTTGATTCGATACAAAAGTATGTCGACATGTGTCTTACATCGACTGGAAAACTTGACCAGAAAAGTATTTAAAATGTAAAAAGGTTGTCAGTGTGAATGCTACAAATTGACGAAAGACAAAAAAAATTATGTCGAAATATAAATCAACTTAAGTTTATATCGACACGTAAATAAAAATAAAGACGTAAAAGTTGGTTAAAAAGTATTTAGAAAGTTAAGAGGTTGTAAGAGTCAATGCTGAAAATTAGTGTTATAAGTAAAAAAACAAACCACAAAAAAGAAAGAAAGAGATTACATAAAATCATTGGAAAAGGAGAATCGAAACGTCCGCGTATGTATAAAAAAAACACTAACCAACGAAATACTAAAAGAAAAAAAAATATTGGTTCCAATAATACCGATAGCGGAAACAATATCGTTTAGTTGGATTGCCTTTGGTTCATCATGTTACGGAGAAAAAAAAACTCTAAAAGGCGAAACCGTGAGATACTTAACTGGATAAAAGTAAAAGTAGAGTGAGTAAACATGTATATAAACAAAGTTAAAGTAGATGGACTAAACATGTATATAATCAAAGTTAACTAATGGGGAATAAAATTTATTAAATTGAGGGACTAAATGCGTATATTAGGAAAACTAAAATAGAAGGACTAAACATGTAAATCAGAAAAGTCAAAGGTTAAAGGCATTAAATTGTTGTGGCCAATCAGAAGGCTACACTTGGCTATGTCGGATTGGCCCACCGACATAGCCTTTTAAGTGTATATATAATATAATATAATTTGTGCGGGTTTAATTTCTTATTTTTAACAACTCAAGGAGATAAGATCAAAGAAGCCAACTATTCTCACTTTAGTCAATGAATACTTTATTACTTAAATTATAGAGCTTGAAATCATATTTGACAAACTGCTTATTTAGAAAAAAGTTGTAACAAAAAATGCCCAAATGGACACCTTACGCGTTTTATTATCTGACTATTTCAGGGTGAAACAATCAGTTCAAAAATAGCTTATCCAAAAGTGACAGTTGCACTTTGAAATCAGATAAAAAAAATTTCAAAAGCAAATCCCAAAGACCTACTATTCAAGCAGTGGTGCACTATTTCTAGTTTAAAACAAGCAGAAGAAAACTGATGATATTTGCAGTTGTGTAAATAAAAAAGATGATATGATAAAACAAGAAGAAAACAGTTGTTATCTTACCTATAATATTCGTGGAATGCAAAAGGAGTCGTACATCCGACTTTTTCCAGCCCAATGAAGACACGGAGAGAGGCCGAGACTCCTAACTATCATTATCTATGAACGGTTAAAAATACCGACTATGGAGACAAAGAAGAGCAATAAGAGTGAATTACTGAATTAACTACATGTACCGAATAACATACATCTTCTAAAGCTAGTTTCCAATTTGTTCCCGCATCAAGCTCATGTGACCCTTCTCTTTTTGTATTGAGCCAAGACCTAAAGCGATCTTCTCCAAAAAATGTCACCTTGTATGCATGGCCTATGGGTAACAGTCCACTTGATAATACAGCATGAAACTGAGTTTCTCTAATATCCAATAGTATGTTCGAACTCACATTCGTAATCGCCAACAATGACAGTTTCTGGTGACATGGTACGATCTAAAATATAGGAAGGAAATAGAACTATTAAAATAAATTATAACAAGTCAGCATAACAAAGTGTTTCTGAGACAACACACACCCATCTTTTCCACAGCAGCTGTTATGAATGCTTGACGTTCCTGTTTAGAATTTAGCAAGGATGATAAAGCACAACACGAATATGATATTGTAAAAAAAGTAATATGAGGAACAACTTACACTGAACATTATTATTGCAGCAGGCGATTTACTTCCAGAAACATTACTTGAGAACTTATTAATCATTCCTACAAATTGGGCGGGTTGCTGATACATGTATAGGCAAACTTATTTAGATAACATAGAACAAACACGAGTTTTAAGTTGCGTATAACAAAGATGAGATTTACGGCACCAGGAGTGGGATTGTTTTGACTTTTATCCCTGGTAGATATCCAACCATTAACATGATTATGGCACCAGAATCTTCAGTAGCTTCCCACTGAATATGTAGGTTATTTGATTTGTTACTTTCTTAGCAATAAAACTTACTAAAACTATAAAATAAAAAAGATCCGTGAGTATCAAAATGCGTAAACCTCTTTGAATTCATCAGAAATCGCATCCCTTCCAATAACTCCACGAGAACAATTAGTGATGACAGGAACGTAGGAGCCTAGTTTTTCAGTAATCTGCAGGAAACTCATTATATACATATTCTTGTTTTGAAATTCATCTCAACTTCAAAGTCCAAATGACATACCAGTCGGTGGGCCATTGACAAATCGATCTTACGACAAACAGAAGCAATGGCAAATTGAGGACGAATTGGCTCCGATAGTACTTTATTCAGCACACTTTCTACAGCAACCTGATGAAAAATTAGGCCATCAAAATGAGTTTGGTTCTAATATGCGTGCATAATGCGTGATGCGCCTGATGCGCTAATGAGAGTGCATCGCCACAACTGATGCGTTGCATTTACGTGATGTGAGAATAATGCACCGATTTTGCTTAATGCGCTCGTTGCATAATGCGCTCCAATGCACGCAACATTGTTTGTTTTGTTTTATCTTTCCACATTTTATGAAATGGGTTGGGTTTTTTCAATATTAATAGGTGGAGATCGCTAGTTCGATCCTTGAACCGAGCGGGTTTTACCTCACCGCACTGTCGTGCCTTCGGGCGAGTGTTCACGGGCTTCGGCCCTCGGTGAGGGTTTTCCCCGGTTTGAAGGCGAGTGTATCCCGATGTGGTGAATTTCGCCAGTAGCCCATTTGGAGGATTCGTTGGCCGTTCAAAAAAAATATATCTTAACATGCTTGATTTGGACCATTAAGGTTCCTAAACACTTTTTCTGGTTCTAGAAACATTTTAGTATCCTTGATCTGAACCAAAAAGCACAACTTTTATCTTCTTATTACGTCAGTTGTTTTAGTTTAAGTACGTTTTTATAACTTGTTATATATAGATAATTTTTTGGCATTTTTTATAAAGACCGCATCGCATACGTGATGCGCTCGCATTGCGCATCAGATTTTTGGACCAAACGCACCGGAGCGCATCACACAATTTAAAACCAAGAAAATGAGTGAATAACGTGATACATAGACTTATAGTATAATTTACGAGAGCTGTACAGATTAGGGCTTACTTCGAGGTCAGGATTGGAGGAGCAAGCGGAGGAGAGCTTAGGGCGGCGAAGAATAAGACGGCAAGCATGGTGCCAGGAGCGGCTAACGCAATCAGCAGAGGCAAAATGGACCGCCAGAAGTCTACCGAATATGTTTTGAACAAGGTCTATGCCGAGGTCATCAATCGTTGTTGATGACGTCACCATTTCGCTGAAAACACAAAAGATTTTTAATAGCTTTAACCTTAATTCTTCCTTCTACTGTAATTTTGTGTTTGTTTATCGCTACTCACTCTACAGTCACAGGAGCTAGGGTTTCAACCTTCAACCACAGAAACAAAAAAACAAAGGCCTATGCTGAGGTCATCAATGGCTGTTGGTGACGTCACCATTTCGCTGATAAATTCAAAGTTTAACTATTCTATAGTTCTATACTGTAATTTTGTGTTTGTTTATCGCGATTAAAGTCGCCGGAATTAGGGTTTCAACCACAAAAACAAAGGCCTATGCTGAGGTCATCAATGGTTGTGGTGACGTCACCATTCGGTTATCAAAGTAAGTTTGTTAAGTCTATTGCTACTCTACAGTCGCCGGAGCTAGGGTTTCAACAAGTGGTTATGAAATGCGATTAATGTATGTGAGTAAGTGAGTTAGAGTTACCTGGATCGTACGGAAACTGAAGCGGATCGCCGGAAGAGATGATCGCCGGGAGTTTTCGTTTTCTTATGCATGTATAATGTATTTACGAAATTATATAAACTTTATAATTTTTAATCATTCTATTTATTAATCTCAATGTTAACTTTTTTTTTTAACGCTAGAAGATTTTATGATTATAAAAGAGGGCCAGTTAGACTGTAAAATCCAAAAATACAAAAATGAATACGGGCCAATAAGGTAATGGTGGAGTGGTTGGGGAAAATTTTGGTGTTCTTTGTGACCCAGGTTAGGTGAAAGGCGAATTCGAGTGGCGCTGGTTCGTCTTGGATGAGAGGCGATGTTTTACTGATTATTTCACTGTCATGCATTCGGGCGTGTGGAGGTCGGGTTTCTGTGCATCTGGGAGAGCCAAGGGGCTGGCGGTGGTCGAGTAGTCGAACTTGGTCACAGCGCCCGATGTCACGGTGATTGACACGTCGTTCCTTATCGTTCAAAAAGAAAATACAAAAACGAAAAAACCAAAAATAAAACAAGAGATAAATTACGTTATTACATCTCTAATATTAAACTCTAACCATTTCTCCCACACAAAATTCCCGAACTTCGATCCTACCTTTTAACCAAAGAAAGGTGTTTGCTTTTATTTTCTCCACCGTTTTATTAAACAGAACATGTCTTCCTTTGAATTCTTCTTTATTCCTAGCTTTCGCTGATTACTTTTATCCAATCCTTTATGACCCCTTTGTATTACTCCAACATCCCTTTAATAGTAGAGATATTAGGACAAGTCATCAATAGGTAGAGGTGTACAAATCGTTTTTTTTTTAAACGGTCTGGTTAACCGAACCGGCTTTTTTAATCCAAAACGAAAACCGGCTTTTTTTTAATAACCGGTTTTTCAAAACAAAAACAGTAACCGGTCTAATCGGTTGGGATCGGTTTTTAATCGGTTTTTGCCCAAAAAAAAAACGATTTTTAACCGGTTGCAAAGATCAAGAATAGTAACCGGTCACAAACCGCCGATTCGGTTCGGTCCTAAAACCGGTTAAAAAAACCAATTTAAAAAAAAACGGTTTCGGTTTTTTTTTTTTACACCTCTACCAACTGGTGATCGACGTCTTCTGATTGCATGCCACATCTCGAACACGTGTGCTGTTTAAAGTCAAATCTTTTAAAATTATGTCATATATAAGAAATTTAATTTAATTTTTTTTGGATAGCTAACGTTACTCTCCCAAACTACTATATTTATAAATAACTCACCATTGTTTGGAATTGAACACAAAACCTCCCACTAAGAGGCAAGAGCCTCTACCAAGTGAGCTAGCCCCACTTTGCATAAGAAATTTAATTACTTAACTTTTCTTGGTTATAATTCTTATATATGTAAAATAAAAGTAATCCTGACTAATATATATCAGTAGTTGTTTATTTCTGTAGGAGACCGTTCACAAAATAAATAAAATAACAAATTTTATTAATAAACATTCAGATTACAAAACATAAAGAAGAACAGAAGTAAACTGAAAGAATTACAATACAAGAAATTTAAATTAAACTAAGAACAAATTACAAGGAAAAATAAGGAATAAAACGAAACCAATGGTGACTGAGGCACGTGAAGATCACGCTTCCCTTAAAACAGATTTCGGGCCACCCAGGTGAACCCGTCTGTTTCCCAGGGTACAACAGCCTAAGCAGATTGTACTGCCGGGATTAGCCTAGCACCTGAAACAATACCTGAAACAAGAGTGCGTAGAGATCCAAAATTCGGAAATTCGTTAGTGTTTGTTGTATGAACCATACGAGTTTCAGACTCTCGTATCTAAAAAACCAAGCACCAACAAAGCACCAAGCTTTGTATATAACCACCCCCTAGAATTCGAAAAGTCAGTTTCTATTGAATACCAAATTCAATAACAATAAATTCTAAGACTTAATCATTTTTCAGTTAGGAACTTGAATAGTCTATATTGAATACAAAATTCAATAAGAATAAATTCTGAGACTTAACTATTTTTCCGTTAGGAACTTGAATAGTCTCCAGTTGACCACAAGCCAAGACACATCTAAAAAATACTAAGGGCGGCTCCAAGCGGCTCGCGGCGATGCGAGCGTGCGAAGTGCAAAGTGCGCCATCAAAGCGCCACATTGCGCCCATCGCTCTCGTCCCGGTCCCGTGCCCGTGCCCGTGCCCGAGCCCGTGCCCGGGCGCGGGCGCGGGTCGGGTGCTTCGCACCCTCCTGGCTACCACTGGGTGTGAGTTGTCATACAAGAATACATTCCCACATGTTTATGGTTCCAACACACAAAACTTAATGCACAAGATCTCTCATTCATCTTGGCTTAATTATTAAATAATCATTATATTAACAATTAATATATATTATTTATAAAATTTCCAACAATCCCCCACATGAATGGAGATCGTCCCATACACTCAAGTGTCATGATAAAATTTCAGCGGTTAAGTAATGCAGGATAGGTAGGTTTCCCTTTGAACCCTCCTTTGTGACATATACTTAGTCTCCTAGTGGTTAGTAGACGCGATGTCCTTGAACCAACCCCTTTTTACGTAGACGTTATTACACATCACACATTACTCTTCCTGGTCTGGCTAACCCCTCATAGTTGTGTCCGTTATGGTCATGGAACACCATCCTGGTTCTGCGAGAGCTCTAGGAATTGTGCCCCCAATTCCATTTGAAGCGACCCCACTTCTCTCTAACATAGGTGATTTACAAATCATTAAAAGCCATATGCTTAACCTCTCTTTATATCACTGATTTTAATTAGGAATGAACTAGGAAGTTTGTAACTCCCTTTGTATGTTGAGGTTCTCCCCCACAGTGATCTCAGTTCGTACAGTTAGGTGGTCCTATTGAGCCTAGATCATGGGATCTCCAATCTTCTAGGATAGGTT
Source organism: Helianthus annuus (assembly GCF_002127325.2). Classification (NCBI taxonomy): domain Eukaryota; kingdom Viridiplantae; phylum Streptophyta; class Magnoliopsida; order Asterales; family Asteraceae; genus Helianthus; species Helianthus annuus. Next base: position 20,282,296 of record NC_035436.2, on the reverse strand, counting down.
TTCCGTTGTACAAATTTATTCCAAGGGCTTTAGACCCATTCCCATCGACGACTTATGTACTACTTCTCTGCTTAAGCCTTTCGTAAGCGGATCCGCAACGTTATCCTTTGACCTCACATAGTCAATCGTGATAACTCCAGTTGAGAGTAGTTGTCGTATCGTGTTATGCCGACGTCGCATGTGCCTTGATCTACCATTATACATTGCACTTTGAGCTCTACCAATAGCTGATTGGCAATCACAATGTATGCAAATAGCAGTCAAAGGCTTAGGCCATCTTGGAACATATTCCAAGAATTGACGCAACCATTCTGCCTCTTCTCCAGCTTTATCTAACGCGATAAACTCAGATTCCATCGTGGATCTAGCTATAAGAGTTTGTTTGGACGACTTCCAAGATATAGCCGCTCCTCCAAGGGTAAACACATAACCACTTGTAGATCTAGAATCTTTTGTATCAGATATCCAGTTGGCATCACTGAATCCTTCCACAACTGCTGGATTTTGGCCATAATGCAGTCCATAATTTCTCGTGTATCTCAAATATCTTAACAATCTTGTCATACCCTTCCAGTGATCTGAACTAGGATTACTAGTATATCTACTTAGCCTACTCACAGCATATGCTAAGTCTGGTCGAGTACATGACATGAGATACATAAGACTGCCAATGATCCTTGAGTATTCCAATTGAGCAACACTCTCGCCTCTATTTTTTGACAAATGTTGAGAGGTATCAATTGGAGTTTGAGCTACACTCGTGTCCCCAGGATTGAACTTCTCAAGAATCTTATCCACATAATGAGATTGACTTAGCACCAAACCAGTTTGGGTTCTAATGATCTTTACTCCAAGAATCACATCAGCTAGACCCATATCTTTCATGTCAAATCTCGCTTTCAACATGTCTTTAGTAGATCTGATCATCTTATCATCACTCCCAATGATAAGCATATCATCTACATAAAGGCATAAAATCACATAACCCTTAGAAGTGTCTTTCACATAGACACATTTGTCGCATTCATTTATTTTGAAACCACTGTTAAGCATAACTTGGTCAAATTTTTGATGCCATTGTTTTGGAGCTTGCTTCAAGCCATATAATGACTTGACGAGTTTACACACTTTGCCCTCTTGGCCAGGAGCAGAAAAACCCTCTGGTTGCTCCATGTAAATCTCTTCCTCTAATTCCCCATTGAGAAATGCAGTTTTTACATCCATTTGATGTATTTCCAAATTTCTCAAAGCTGCAATTGCAAGCACAAATCTAATTGAGGTTATTCTGGTCACAGGCGAGTATGTGTCAAAATAGTCAAGACCTTCCTTTTGTCTAAACCCTTTGATCACAAGCCTTGCCTTGTACTTGTCGACAGAGCCATCAGCTTTCATCTTTTTCTTGAATATCCATCGATATCCAAGTGGCTTGCACCCTGGTGGAAGATCTACTAGCTCCCAAGTATGATTCTGCAAGATAGAATCAATTTCACTCTTGATGGCTTCTTTCCATTGAGGTCCATCTGAAGAGGTAACTGCTTCTCGATAGGTTTGAGGCTCACTCTCAACCATGAATGTAAGAAAGTCAGGCCCGAAGGATTTCTCAGTCCTTTGCCTTTTACTTCTTCTTGGCTCACCCTCTTCAACCTCTAATTGTTCTTGAGTTTCCTCTCGAACAGTCTCATCAACCATTGTTGATGAACTTGCATGATTGGTTGTTGAAGAACTCGCACGAGTTTGTACTAACATTGGAAACTCTTCTTCAAAGTATGTCACATTTCCTGGCCTTGTCTCTATGATAGAGTTCTTGTGCACATCAGGATTCTTGGATTCATATACAAGAAAACGATGTGAGGTACCATTGTTGGCATATCCAATGAAAATACAATCAACAGTTTTTGGCCCTATTCTAAGTGCCTTGGGGGGTGTAACAATCACCTTAGCCAGGCACCCCCACACTTTCAAGTATTTATAGGATGATTTCTGTCCCCACCACAACTCATGAGGTGTTATGTCCTTATTCTTGAAAGGTATTTTATTTAACAAAAAATTAGCCGACAAAATGGCCTCCCCCCACATGTCCTGGCTCATCCCAGAACTTATCAACATGGCATTCATCATTTCTTTTAGTGTACGATTCTTTCGCTCCGCGATGCCATTTGATTGGGGTGTATAAGGAGGGGTACATTCGTGTATTATGCCACTTTTTGCACATAATTCCCCAAATGGTGAAACATATTCACCTCCTCTATCACTTCTCACACGTTTTATTTTCTTGTTGAGTTGATTCTCAACTTCAGCTTTATACAAGATAAACTTGTCAATTGCTTCATCCTTACTCTTAAGTAAGTAAACATAACAATATCTTGTATTGTCATCGATAAAGGTAATAAAATATTTATTACCACCTCTGGTGGGAATTGATTTTAAGTCACACACATCAGTGTGAATCAGATCAAGGGGTTCAGTTATTCTTTCAACTGATTTGAAGGATGATCTTGTTTGTTTGGCTTCAACACAAGTTTTACATTTTGTTTTAGAGTCAATAGCAAAGGTTGGTATGTAATCTAATTTAATTAAACGACGCATCGAATTAAAATTTACATGACCAAGACGTCCATGCCAAACATTAGGAGACTCAACCAAGTAAGCAGAAGTACTAGCACTTTTATTCATGTTTTTCTTAACAGCCATTACATTTAGTTTAAACATGCCATTTTGGGCATAGCCCTTACCAACAAACATACCCCGCTTAGTCAAAACAAACTTATCACTCTCAAAAACCAAACGAAAACCATACTTATTAAGCATCCAACCCGACACAAGACTCTTGCGCAGGTCTGGAACATAAAGCACATTCTTCAAAGTGAGCTCTTTCCCAGAAGTCCACTTCAAGATCACATCACCTTCTCCCTTGATATCCGCTGTAGCAGCATTTCCCATGTACAACTTTTCTCCCACCACCTCTTTAAATGTATTAAAGAGGGTCCTATCTGGGCACACATGGCGGGTTGCCCCAGTATCAACCCACCACCCTTTTGGCTCGTTACCCACCAAATTTACCTCCTCCGCCATGGCAGTGAGGTCTGAAATCATGGCCACTAATGGCATACCATCATCATCAACCTCGTTTCACTATGTTCAACTCATTCGGTCAATGAATGATTTTAAGTTCACAAATTGGCAAGAGCCGTGTCACGTTTAGGCTCTTTACATTGGTCAGCACGGTGACCAGTTTGTCCACAGTTGTAACACTTCCCTTTAAAAGGACCAGCCTTCTTCTTTACACCACCTTTCTTTGGCCCAAGGTCAACACCTTTGTTCTTCCCTTTCCCATTGAACTTGTGGCCTTTGTTACCCTTGTGACCCCTTGAGGATTGACCATGTTCCACAAGGTTCGCTTTAGCAGAAGCTTCAACTTGACCTCCTTTGTGTGCTATTCTGTTGTCTTCTTCAATACGAAGACGAACCACAAGGTCTTCGATAGTCATTTCCTTTCGCTTATGCTTAAGGTAATTCTTGAAGTCCACCCAACTAGGAGGCAATTTTTCAACAATTGATGCCACTTGGAATGTTTCACTCAGATTCATCCCTTCTGACAGAATATCACTAAGAATAATCTGCAGTTCTTGGACTTGACTCATCACTGTTTTTGAATCAATCATTTTATAGTCCAAAAACCTAGCCACAACATACTTTTTAGTACCCGCATCCTCAGTCTTGTATTTCCGTTCCAATGACTCCCATAACTCTTTGGCAGTTGGAACCTTGAGATACACGTTATACAAGGCGTCTGATAGGCCATTCAACACATAGTTGCGGCATAGGTACTCAGAGTGTTTCCAAGCATCAATAGCATTCACAGATTGGACATCAGATGTCCCTTCTGCGAGAACAGGAGGAGACTCTGTCAAAAACCTCGCAAGGTTTAGAGTGGTCAGATAGAACAACATCTTTTGTTGCCATCTCTTAAAATTCAAACCAGTAAACTTCTCTGGTTTTTCAGCATGGTTAGCAACTGCTTGAGCCGCTTGGGTACCAACTAATGGTCCCATGGTAGTGGATGTGGATCCAACGGTGGTTGATGTGGTTGCTGCGACAGTAGCCATTTCTGAAACAAGAATATAAATTCAATCAGTTTATAGCAGAAACAGATTGGTTTACAGAAAACCAATACACACTACAAAAGTTTGCTAATGAACAAAACAAACTGTTTATAAAAAATTTTTAAAACAGTGAACGGGTTTTAAAAATCTGTTTTAAGCTTGTAGGAGACCGTTCACAAAATAAATAAAATAACAAATTTTATTAATAAACATTCAGATTACAAAACATAAAGAAGAACAGAAGTAAACTGAAAGAATTACAATACAAGAAATTTAAATTAAACTAAGAACAAATTACAAGGAAAAATAAGGAATAAAACGAAACCAATGGTGACTGAGGCACGTGAAGATCACGCTTCCCTTAAAACAGATTTCGGGCCACCCAGGTGAACCCGTCTGTTTCCCAGGGTACAACAGCCTAAGCAGATTGTACTGCCGGGATTAGCCTAGCACCTGAAACAATACCTGAAACAAGAGTGCGTAGAGATCCAAAATTCGGAAATTCGTTAGTGTTTGTTGTATGAACCATACGAGTTTCAGACTCTCGTATCTAAAAAACCAAGCACCAACAAAGCACCAAGCTTTGTATATAACCACCCCCTAGAATTCGAAAAGTCAGTTTCTATTGAATACCAAATTCAATAACAATAAATTCTAAGACTTAATCATTTTTCAGTTAGGAACTTGAATAGTCTATATTGAATACAAAATTCAATAAGAATAAATTCTGAGACTTAACTATTTTTCCGTTAGGAACTTGAATAGTCTCCAGTTGACCACAAGCCAAGACACATCTAAAAAATACTAAGGGCGGCTCCAAGCGGCTCGCGGCGATGCGAGCGTGCGAAGTGCAAAGTGCGCCATCAAAGCGCCACATTGCGCCCATCGCTCTCGTCCCGGTCCCGTGCCCGTGCCCGTGCCCGAGCCCGTGCCCGGGCGCGGGCGCGGGTCGGGTGCTTCGCACCCTCCTGGCTACCACTGGGTGTGAGTTGTCATACAAGAATACATTCCCACATGTTTATGGTTCCAACACACAAAACTTAATGCACAAGATCTCTCATTCATCTTGGCTTAATTATTAAATAATCATTATATTAACAATTAATATATATTATTTATAAAATTTCCAACAATTTCTTTGTTATTATCATTGTTAATAACAAGATATAGGCAAGATTTGGTGTACGTGAAAGAACCATGAACAATAAAATTACAAAACCATCCCAAATACAATTAAACCAAATTTTCAAAAGTGCAAAACTAGTTGGTGCACCTTGTTATTAACTAGGAAATATATTCTATGAGAAAAGAAAAACTTTAATAACAATAGCATTTGTAGAAAACTAGAGAGGGAATAGTATTCTAAAAAACTTCTTGCTTATTAAGTTCAAAGAACAAGTATGAAAAATCTCTTGTTATTGTATGCCAATAATAAACAAACAAGTTATGTAAAACTTAGGGAAATAAATACACAACCGGTTTATAAGAGGTTCAAGTGGATGTTAACAAAATTCACTCTACGTCCTCCCCCCGATTTTCCAATCGAGAATTTATCCACTAAAACCTTATATTCCATAAGAGATCACCAGCAGATTAGTTGCGGTTAGCAGCTACTAGTTTATATTTTATTTGACAATTAGGGTTAATTGAAATTTCCAAGCCTAGATGTCACTTCTAACCTATCATATATAGTAGATAACAACCTTTCTAACAATCCACATTCCTAAACCCAAGTAGGAATCCAATTAACAATGACGAAGAAATCATGTTCCACTTTGATTCAACTGTTTTGTCGGAACACATTCCAATTAACATAACTACCAACTTGGTTGTCATCTATTTATCTTGGTCTATACCAAAACAAACCGACACTAATTTGCTAACAAACTTCCACTTCTTAGCATACGACGCCCATATCAAGAATTTTTCAATAAACCTCAATACCTACTATTCGACAAACATACTAAAAGACCAAGAATAGCTTCGACTAAAAGAACCAACAAAAGCACCTTGCAAACCCAAAACCAAACACAAACTCAAACAATCCTTAATTATCCTACTAACCCCAAAACACTAATCCCATGACCAATATAATATTTTACTAAGACACGACTCAAGTCGACCTAAAATTTGGGCGTTTTCAATTTCCAATAACTAGATTCCATACAAAGCCGGAATGACAAACTAACAAAACGAAAAAAACAAACTGAAACAAATGCAACTTACATTTAGAAAAATGCATACCTGTTAGTCATTTTGTTCCGGTGGATGGTAACAACTACCTCAAACGACCATTTTGATTAAGTTTACCGAGGAGGTAAGATACTATGTCATTTTTCCATTGCTAAATATGTTTACTTTGATTTGAATATTCAATTGTATAAATGACCAATATCAATTGCAAGAATTCAGAGGCCTCTTCTGGAAAGAGTACTTGATTGATGATTCCAATTTTTTTCAAAATGTCACCCTCCTAAAAGAATGTACAACCGCACAAATATGCTACATCGAGCTCTCAAAGCTCGTGAAATATAAACTTGCCCCCATTGATCCTTAATTTGAAGTTTAGTGGTGCTATGGTTACGTGGATTGATGTTTTAATGAGCTCAACCCATGGTGAAGGTCAAGCCTACTAAACCCAAGTAAACACAAACTAGAATAATCTCTACTTCGATTAGCTCGCTATTTTTAATTTTGTTTTATGTTACAATAATGTTGTTATGGTATTCAATTTGTGTCATGAGCTTTAGTAAGCCCATCTAGAGATAACTTTTATTTCTAGCTATAAATATATGATCTTATTGTCATGTTAGTGGTATTGAACAAATGAACACTTCACAACTCCAAACTGTTGTCAATGTTTAACTAAACACAACAAACATAACTAGTAAACCCGAACATAACACGTTTAATTATATATGTTTAAATAACACGAACATGTTTAATAAGTGGGTTACACAACATGACACATTTTACACGATTAAAGGTAACTAGTTCAGAACCCGAATGACACGGCACGACTCATTTAACCCGAATAAAATTAAGCAATTCGGTAAAAAATTATTGATACAATTCACTAAATATGGTTAAAAAAATAATAAGACACAATAAAACTATGAAACCATGTCGTTTTGATAAACAATTATTGATACAGTTCACTAAAATGTGTTAACTTATTAACCTATGTAACACGATACGATAAATGTGACTTATGTATGTCATAAATGGGGTACATAATAAGGGTGGAAGGAGTGCTCCCCAAATGGGGAGCGGTAAACATTTTCGCTACCCAATAATCTCATGCCATGTCAAGTCCACCATTCACTCCCCATTTTGCACTCAATCACTAGAGGTGCTCAAACACATGAAGAGTGCAATTTAAAAAAAATGTGTGATTGGTTGAAAGGGGTTAGGACCCACCATTAGCCCCCTCTCTCTCATCTCTATCTTCTCTTCCACATCAGTGAATACTCACCGCAAACATCACTCACCGCTCACCGATTTGAGGGTGGCGGCCCTCACCGTTCGGCAAACATCACTCACTGAAGGGGTCACCAATGGTGCCCCTTCCACCCTAAGATAAATGTGTCTAACGATGTCATTAACGTATTGACCTATTCTTAATCCAAACTTGATCATCACAAACATGAACTGGTTTAATTTCGTTTCGAGTTATAATTATATGATGTTAACGGATCGTTTCATAGATGTCAAAATTCCAACATTGGTATAACTTTAACTACCTATGTTAACTTTCTAAAATTACACTCTTAGTCCCTGTGTTTTAACAAGTTGTTACTCAGATAGTCCCTAGAGTAGATAGAGGTTAGTTTTCTCTGTTAAGTCCATGTAAAATGACAAAACTACCCTTATATATAAATATAATACTTAAAACATAAAAAGAAATTACAATTAATATTTATAATTTACGTGGAACACACTTTTTAATTTAATACAAAACACCCCCACCACACACCTTCATCTTCCTCTTCTCCGGTCATCATCTCCACCACCATAATCATCTCCGGCAACGGCCACCTCACTAGCACCATCACCACCACCGGTTACTTCTGCCCTACCTCTGACCACCCTACCTCCCCTCACCCTCGACAACCCTTGTCACCCTCCCACCAGCACCTGCAACCCTTACCGACGATTTCGTTTTTTCCGGCCAGTCCATCACCGACAGCTGAAGCATCACAGCCGCACCACCACTATCGCCATCCATCACCGTCTCCTTCATCTGATTTCGAACAACGACAAGTCCTTTCAACTGAAATCGAACAACGTCCCTTTTATCCGAATCTAAACAACATATCGGTCAACTCTATCCCTTTCATTTGATTCTGAATCACGCGATGTTGTTAATTCCGTTGTTTAATCTTGTTAATCTGTTATGTGTGTATAAGTAGTTCTGTTTTGTTTGATTTTGAATTTTGTTAGTTGATTGTTGTTGTGTAGGTTGAAGGTGGAGTGACGGTGGTGGAAGAAGAAGATAAAGTAGGCTGTGGGTGGGTCCCACAAATAAAGAGAAAACTAACCTCCATTCATTATAAGAGACTATTCGAGTAACAACTTGTTAAATCACAAAAAACTAATAGTGTAATTTTAAAAAGTTAAGGACTATAGGTGAAATTTTAACAAACCACATGGACTATCCGGTAACTATCCGTGCATTTTAGTATTTTACTAAAATACAATTTTAAAACCCCTCTCCAACAAACTTTTCCGGCGACAGTTACCGTCGCTGATCATCTCTCCCGGCGATCCGTACGTACGATTCAGGTAACCCTAACTCACCTACTCACTTACATACATTAATTGCATTTTATAAGCACTTTTGTTCCGGCGACTGCAGAGTTTAATCACAATAAACAAACACAATTATTGTATAGAAGAATTAAGTTTAATTCATTAGAGATCATTTGTGTTTCATTATGTACATTGATCAGCGAAATGATGACGTCAGCATAGACCTATGTTTTTGTGGTTGAAATTGAAACCCTAGCTCCGGCGATTGTGGAGTAGCAATAAACAAACTAATTTAACATAAGAAGAATTAGGTTTGAAGTTATTTGAAATCATTTGCGTTAGAATATGTATTCGAACACTAAATTACAGTAGAAGAGTAATGATAACCTTAGTTTGAAGTTATCAGAAATCATCTATGTTTCATTATGTACATTGATCAGCGAAATGATGACGTCACCGACATCCATTGATGACCTCAACATAGACCTTCTTGGAAACATAGTTGGTAGGCTTCCGGCCATCCATTTTGCCTCTGCCGATTGCGTTAGCCGCTTCTGGAACCGTGCTTGCCGTCGTGTTCTAAGCCGCCCTAAGCTCTCCTCCGCCTGCTCCTTCAATCCTGATCTTGAAGTAAGCCCTAATCTGTATAGCACTTGTAGATTATACTACGAGTCCATGAATCGTGTTATTCGCTCATTTTGCTGCCTTAATTTCCAACAGGTTGCTGTAGAAAGCGTGGCGAATAAAGTACTATCGGAGCCAATTCGTCCTCATTTTGCCATTGCTTCTGTTTGTCGTGAGATCGATTTTCCAAGGGCTCACCAACTGGTATGTCATTTGGACTTTGAGGTTGAGATGAATTTCAAAACAAGAATTATTGGATGGAAAGACCTTTAGTATTATGTATATAATGAGTTACTTGCAGATTACCGAAAAACTAGGCTCCAACGTTCCTGTCATTACTAATTGTTCCCGTGGAGTTATTGGAAGAGATGCGATTTCTGATGAATTCGACGAGGTTTACTCATTTTTGTACTTACAGATTTTTTTTTTCTTTTATAACTCTAGTAAGTTTCATTGCTAAGAAAGTAACGAATCAAATAACCTACATATTCAGTGGGAAGATTATGATCGTACTGGCGCCATAATCATGTTAATGGTTGGATTTCTACCAGGGATAAAAGTCAAAACAATCCCACTGATGGTACCGTAAATCTCATCTTTGTTACACACAACATCAAACTTATCATGCCACAGTAACTCCTATTTGTTCTGTGTTATCTTAACAAGTTTGCATATATATGTATCAGAAACCATCCCAATTTGTAAAAGAGATTACTGCCTTCTCAACTTCTATTTCTGGCTGTATATCTCCTGCTGCTATAATAATGTTCAGTGTAAGTTGTTCGGTTGTTCCTGATGTTACTTTTTTACAAGATCATATTGGTTTTGCACTTCATTATCCTCATTAAATTCTATAACAGAAACATCAAGGATGTGTCGTAACAGCTGCTATGGAAAAGATGGGTGCGTGTTGTCTCAGAAACACTTTGTTATGCTGACTTATTATAATCGATTTTATAGTTCTATTTCTTTACTATATTTTAGATAATATCATGTCACCAGAAACTGTCATTGTTGGCGATTATCAATGTCAGTTCCAACATACTATTGGACGTAATTGTGATGCTGTTGCCTTGGTATTTGTCATGGACAGGAACAAACCTCTTGGTAACTTCAAAAATACACTTTTTTAGATATATTCATCTATATTTTATACTTATCATTTTCTTATATTTCTCTCTCTTTTGAGTAGGTATTGGAGAAACTCAGTTTCATGCTGCATTGTCAAGTGGACTGTTACCCATAGGCCATGCATACAAGGTGACACGTGTTAAAGATAATGGCTTTCAGACTTGGCTCATTGCAAGAAGAGAAGGGTCACATGAGCTTCTTGATGCTAATACAATTTGGAATCTAGCTTATGAAGACGTATGCTATTCTGTACCTGTAGTAACTAGAATAAGCAACTATCAACTTATGAAAAAAAGGTTTCCATGGTAAAAAGAATGATGTTACGCGTGGTTAGTTATGACCATGGTGATCTTTTGCTGATATGGCACTCGCATGGTGCTGACTTGGCGTATGAAAACTCATTAACTCACGAGATAATCTAACCGTGTTACACTATTTTCTTCCAAATTGCCCTTTTTGTCTCCATACTTTTAACCGTTCATAGATAATGATAGCCAGGAGTCCCGATCGAGCTCCGTGTCTACTTTGGGCTGGAAAAAGATGGACGGATGACTTCTTTTGCATTCCACGAATTTTTTGGGTAAGATAACTACAGTTTTTTTCTTGTTTTATCATATCATCCTTTTATTACGCGACTACAAATATCATCAGTTTTCTTCTACAACTTTTTCTTAATAAGTAGTTTGCCAAATATGATTTCAAGTTCTATTATTTAAGTATTAAACTATTCATTGACTAAAGTGAGCTCTATGTATTAAACATACACTTTTACCCATTTGACCCGCTTTCATAATAGTTAACTTTCTTGATCTTATCTCCTTGAGTTGTTAAGAATAAGAAAGAGTAAAGTACACGGATGGTCCCTGTGGTTAACCAAAATTTTAGATTTAGTCCCCAGCTTTCCAAAAGTACATGGATGGTCTCTGTGGTTTGTACTTTGTAACGCATTTAGTCCTCAATTTTTGCCAAAAGTACATGGATGGACCCTGTGGTTTGCATTTTGTAATGCATTTAGTCACTAAAAGTTGGGGACTAAATGCGTTACAAAGTGCAAACCATAGGGACCATCCATGTACTGTTGGAAAACTAGGGACTAAATCCAAAATTTTGGTTAACCACAGGGACTATATGTGTTCTTTACTCATTAAGAAAATAAACCCCACAAATTATTAATAACTAAATGGGTCAAAAACTTTAATCACTTTCATGCAGGGATAATGCGGAGAGCCTTAGGGTTGGTGGTATAGGCATTAAAAAAGGCGATACTTTGCGTGTTTACCGCCCAGATTCCACAACTGCTTTATCTTCTATTGCCAATGTCTCTAACCAAATGAGAACTTTCAAGCAAGGGAGAACCAGTGGCGGTGATAAGTGGGAGGTGTTTGGCGGTCTTATTTTCAATTCTTGTGATCGGGGTAAGTTTGTCCACGGACAACCAAACGTTGACAGCTCACCGTTTTTGGACAACTTTCCGGGGGTGACACTTGGCGGAACATTTTGTTTTGGGGAAGTTGGGCGTGGCTATATTAAAGAATCTCAAGAACAAAAGTTGGGGCATTGTTGCCTGCATGCATCCTCTGCTGTCTATCTGATTATGTCTTACCGTCCATAGAAAAAGGAAGCATGTTGGTTTTGTATTGAGACTTTGGTGTTTATTTCAGTTTTCTTGAGTTTAATAGATTATGTATGTGGGATTGAACAAAGTTTTAAACATGGATTTTATATTTTTGTAGAGTAAAATAGTTATAACATCATTTCAAATGCTACCTTATTTAATATGTAATATTTTTTTGTTTTCATGTTTTATTCTGTTAAAATTCTTGGGCTATACAGGTGTCATAGATAATGATGCTGCATGTTCAATGATGCATAAATTTTGGGATCTGCAATGGCAGCAATAAAGTCCAACTGGGCCACTTACCGAAGGGGAGCGGGTACCCCACTACCTGCTCGGGTTACACTGCCGCCGGTCTGAAATAGAGATGTTGGTGATACAATGAGTTTCTTTATATTTATTAGTGATGCGTAGATTTGAATCGCCGTCTGAGATTAGACATGTTAATGTAGTTTGTGGTATACAAATGTCAGCAGTGATCTCCCCTAGTATGAACTATGAAATGAGGAGCATATATGAAGCAAGATTCCATCGTCTTTTTAAAACTATTAAGCATTTCTTGTAGCTAATCTTCAGTTAATACTGTCTAGTTTAAGGGTTTTGTTAGTGCGTTCAGCAATTTTGGCACTTGGAAACAATTTTTATAAGCCTATACAAACCGGTTCCTATGTCGGGATGGTTCTGGGTTTCACATTGGTACCGGAACTGGAACCGTCTCTAGTTTTAAGCATTGTCTAAGTTGGTATTGTAAAACTAGTTAGAGCTATGCTATAAGTTATCGACTAAAGCTTTTAATTATAGAATATATGTTTGATACAAGCACTTAATGTGTATTTTGCTTATTTTCTTGTTGTTTCTGTAAAAACTTGTGGTACCAAACACACAAATCAACGACAAAATAATAGCGACAAAAAACGATGACTGAAATTTATTATTAACCCAAACCGAAAATACCCACCGATTAACCAAGATCTTACAACAGTAAGATCAGATGAACAACTATGTTCAGATCAACCGATTCAATCAGTTGACTAACACGATACAGAAGAAATACAAAACAAAGGAAAGAAACAACCTGGTCTAAAGGAAAAAATCTCACAGATGAGATTCAAACAAATCAGATCACAATAGATCTGAACAAACAAACCCTAATCACCAGTTGCAAGAGAGAGAGTACAGATGCTTCGAGAAGATGAATGACATAACTCAACTATGCACTTCGTTATATATTGATAAAAAAATACTTTCACTATAAACCTCCAAGTTTCCCCTTTAGCACTTTAAACCTCTGAAGTTATTCTTTTAGTCCCTGCACTTTACAACCTGCATTTATCTTACACAAAAGTTGTTAAAACAATTTAACAAACTTGTTAACTGTGTATCAGATTATTAAATGTTGCAACATGAATTATCATATTGCAATGGTTTAATTTAACATGCCCCCATAATTCATGTGGCAAACATGTCATAAAGACCCAAAATTTCACAAAGAGTTTGATGTTGGTTTGCATTCAAACCCTTTATGAAAATATCTGCTACCTCCACTTCTGTACTAACTTTTTCAGGTTCAACAACACCTGCAGCAATTTTTTCTCTTAGAAAATGTAAATCCAACTCAAAATGTTTAGTTCTCTCATGAAACACAGGATTTTGAGAGATTGAAATTGCTGACTTACTATCACAGTACAGTTTGACAGGTAACTTACAAGTAACCTTTAACTCGGTTAAAACATTAATAATCCACATAATTTCACAGGTAGCTTAGCACATAGCTCTATACTCAGCTTCCGCAGTAGATCTAGAGACAACATTTTGTTTCTTGCTTTTCCAAGAAACAAGTGTTCCTCCCAAAAATATACCATACCCAGTAACAGACCTTCTAGTCTTAAGACATTTAGCCCAGTCAGAATCCACAAACCCAGCTATAACCATATCACTAGACTTTTTAAAACCAACTCCTTTTCCAGGAGATAATTTTAAGTATCTCAACAATCTGAAAGCAATATCAAGATGAGATTGACAAGGACTATGCATGTATTGACTTAAAAACTGAACAACATAACTAATATCAGGTCTAGTCAAAGACAAATATATCAGTTTCCCTATCAACCTTTGAAAACCATTAACATTTTGTAAAAGTTTTTGATCACTTTTACACTTATTTGTAACCAAAAAACTTTGTTCAATTGGCGTTGTAACAGGTTTACAACCCAAATATCCAAACTCATTTAACAACTCAAGACAATATTTTCTTTGGGATAAACAAATATAACCATTAGAGTATAACACTTCAATTCCTAGAAAATATATAAGCAAACCAAGATCTTTTATATGAAAATTTTCTCTTAAACTTCGTTTAACATTCTCTATTTCAGACTTATTATTACCGGTAACTATAATATCATCAACATACACAAGCAAAACAATAAACACATCCTGTTTAGACAACACAAACAAAGAATAGTCACAAATACTTTGAACAAACCCCATAGAAGTTAACACAGAAGTTAACTTTTCATTCCATTGCCTTGGAGTTTGGTTAAGACCGTATAATGATTTTAACAGTTTACACACTTTGTTATTATCTTTTGAACTATAGCCTTGAGGTTGCGTCATAAAAACATCTCCGGACAATGTACCATATAAAAAAGCATTATTAACATCCATTTGATAAAGTGGCCAATTATTATTAATAGCAAGCTTCAAAACAATTCTAATAGTGGTCATTTTGACAACTGGTGAAAAAGTTTCACCAAAGTCAAGACCCTCTCTTTGATTAAATCCTTTGGCTACCAATCCAGCTTTATATCTTTCGACTTCCCCATTAGCCTTGTATTTAACCTTATAAACCCATTTACAGCCTATTGGTTTTCTACCTTTAGGAAGATCAACTAATACCCAAGTATTATTTCTATAGAAAGCCTCCATTTCACTATTCATAGCATTAACCCACTTATCATCCTTAGCAGCTTCATTATAACAAGTAGGTTCTAAAATTTTATTTAACGAAGCAACAAAACATCTATTTTCATAAGACAAATTTGCATAAATAACAACCTTTTCTATACCATATTTAACTTTACCCTCAACAACAAAATCACCAAATTTTTTAGGCATAGCAGAATTTCTAGAAGATTTTCTAACATTAGTATTACCCTCAGATTGGTTGGTCTCAACATTTGACCGTATAGTGTCCTCTGCCCTCTCATTTGTATCTTGTCCACTATTGCCCTCCTGTTCAGTTTGTTGAGTCACCTCAGCACCTGATACAGGGGCTGATGTAGAGGGAAACAATGGTTGCTGATCATCACTAATAGGATCTTGAGCACCATTTGTACCATCTTCATCATCGGGTATGTTAGAAACTTCAGACACAATATTATCAAAGAAATTAACATGATTCAGCTGTTTATCTATAATAGGTTCTTGATTATAAAAAACTTTTACTTTAAAAGGATATACACTTTCATAGAACTTAATGTAACACCCCGTGTTTTCGAATGCCAAAGTCAAAGTCAAAGTCCAAGTCAACTTTGACTTCTTTAACTGTTAATGTTCTTTTTACTTTTGTATTATGTGGAGTAATGTTGAATAAATGAAATGATCGAATGTTTAATCAATGCGACCGAATTACGACTGTGAATAGTAGGAAGTAACAATGCGATAAAGTTAATCAATCAATAATCAAGTTAATCGATTAATCAATCAAACTCGAGACTCGAAATATGCGAACTCTGGTATTGTTATACGTGTGTGTGTGCCTTATGTGTTACCTGTGCGTGTTTACTTATATGTTTGGTGTGGTATTCAAGTGAATCAATCGAAAATCGAATCGAAAATCGAATCGAAACTCGAAAGGCAATCAAACTCAATCGAAACCAACATCGAAACGTGACTTATAGATGATTGTAGGTTAGATATAGTCCCAACTACTGAAAGTAATTTGACTAGGAACTCTATCGTATTCGTATCATCGTCCATCGAAATCGAAACATCGAAAATCATCGCGAAATACTCAAAATGGGTCGCGGATCGAACAGGAGGCATCCTGATCGAACAGGCCAGCCGATCGGCTAGCATCTTCCTAGCCAATCGAGCAGCCCATTCGATCGGAGCTCCTGGCCGATCGGCTGCCACTTTCCTCTTTTGGAGCCTATAAATAGGGCTGTCATTGTCACACTTTCCATTTTTGGAAAGCTCTGACCGAACCAGCCTTCTTCTTCACCTTTTCTCAGATTTCTCTCAACTCCGGTAAGTTTTCACTCTAATTCTTGTACGTTTTTTATCACTACATGATTCTACACCTTTCTATCTTTCAAAACTCGATTTCTAACTGTGAAATCACCAAGATCTAAGTGTTCTTGGGTGATGTCATCATGGTGTTCTTGAGGAACACCAAACTTTGGCCTCATTCAACCATGAATAGCTTAGATCTGACCGGTTTCCACATAAACAAACTAAGATTTGTAAGAATCTTAACATTTTTATGAATAATTTCCAACTTTCTTCAACCTTTTACACTCAAAACCTTAAAACCGGTAGAAACGGAGCTTGAACTGGCTAACTGATCATTCTAACAGTTAAGAGGTTCAAGATTCGGATTCTATATACAAGGTTCACCGACGATGGGTTAAACTCTAAACCAACGTTCCGAACCGTTCATCGGCCGGACTTGGGTGATTCTTGTCCAAGCCGAAGAAACGAGTAAGGACGGAGGATATCATAGTTCAACTCGTTATCAAACTATCTCGATATGACGTCAAGTAATCAAACGGCCAAGTGTTAGACGAAAGGTCGACCAGGTTAGAAATGCTGGCCGAACGGCTAGGCTGTTCGAACAGCCCAGTCGATCGGACATGCCAGCCGATCGACCGGGCCAGCCGATCGGCTAGCACATGGTTCCACACTTTTCAATTTTATGAAGTATGCTATTGACGAAGTGATGTTCTATCGAATACGCTACTCGATTGGTAAACATTACTGTTCGGATCATGAGATACTATGCTTCAACACTTAATCGTTTTTACAACTCGTTCGTAGTGTGGAGTGCCAGCCGATCGAACAGGCTGTTCGATCGAGTGACATTCTGTTGAGAACCACTTCTAAAAGTTCCCAGCCAATCGGTTAAGCCGGCCGATCGAATGGACCGTTCGGTCGATCGACCTGAAAGGTAAGCACATTTTAGTGTTCTCATATACTACAACGAAAACTTCAAAAGTTCAAATCCTCAAACACAAACACACCAGAGGAAGAAACAATCCACTCGAATGGCCCAGCCGATCGAGCCTACCGGCCGATCGAACAGGACTGTCCAATCGGATATACCAGCCGATCGAACCTGCCGTTCGATCAGCCAGCCTATTCGATCCATCCACATCTGTTTACATTTCCACGATACTTATTGTTGTGCTATCGAACTATTCAGGCTAACCTTACTCTCAGCGCTCCCTTCAATCCATAATCAATCACTGTGAGTATACTCGAATCCTTTTTGCTTTAGCACTTTTGGGTGTTACATACGTTCCGTATCAAAATCACAATCGAACACACTAATTCAAACTATTTGAACGCTAACCGATTGCATGTATTACGTGATTAAATGTATGCTTGTTGTTATGTTTACACGTGGAATGCTGTCTACCTGCCTTAGCAACATAGTACTATAGTTTGGACTCAGCACCCGTTCACACGGGGATTGTTAAGGACAACTACTTGCATGATTTACGGTGGTGATCATGTATTGCGAACTGTCTCCGACAGTCAACCCGCAGTCGTTTGTATTGATAGGTCCATGTCGATAATTAACGTGCATCATTTCCCTCTGTGTACGTGCTGGTTATGCGTAAACTATTCGAACTCTATATGCTACTATCAAACTTGTATGCTCACCTTTACATTATATGTATTGACTTTATTTTAACGTATGTGACAGGTGTTTAGGATGCTTACTTGCTTTCTCTGCTGTGAAATCGAGGCTAGGGAAGAGTCTAGAAACCAAGACAATTTATATTTATGTGTTTAAATCTGAGTTGTCGGAACATGTTTTGTTTAAAGGATATCTATGTTTGTAATAACTAAATTTATCTTATGGGTCACGGTATGGGACGTGATATTTAAACTATTCGGTAATAATAGTTGTTATGGAATTTCTTTGAACAATCTGTTTCGCTCAGTGTCGCGCCCCGATGATTCCGCCATCGGTTGGGGTGTGACACTTAACATCTCTTGAAAAAAATATTTTCTTACTATCCAAACTCCACAACTTATACCCCTTTTTAAAACTAGAATAAACAAGAAACACACATTTTTCAGCATTGTTAGAAAACTTATCTGAATCATGTAATATGGTACTAAAACACAAGCATCCAAAGTTTCTAAGATGAGATAATGAGGGTCTAAAACTAAACATCATTTCAAACGGACTCCTACCATTTAACACATAAGATGGCAACCTGTTAATAAGATAAACAACAGTCAATACACAATCAGACCAAAACCTTAAGGGTAGACCACCCTGAAACATCAAAGCTCTAGCAGTATTTAACAAGTGTCTGTGTTTCCTTTCCACCACACCATTTTGTTGTGGTGTATAGGAACACGTTGTTTGATGTAAAATACCTTTGGTTTTGCAAAAATTATCCATTTGATTATTAACAAATTCTGTCCCATTATCACTTCGGATTATTAGAGTTAACACAAGTTCATAAAAAATCTTTAGATTTTCAAACACTTCAGTTTTATTAGTTAGAAAATAACACCATACAGCTCTAGAAAAGTCATCAACTATTGTTAAAAAATATTTATAACCATCATAGCTTGTTACTCTATAAGGACCCCATACATCTAAGTGTATAAGATCACCCACTTTGACTTGTGTTCACTCAAAGGAAATGGAACCCTAACTTGTTTAGCTCTATGACATATATCACACGGACCATGTTCACTTGATTGAATTTTAAGACTATGTTTTAATACTGCTAAAACCTGTTCTGAAGGGTGTCCCAACCTACTATGCCAAGTAAAAGATTTAACAGAACTACTAAAACAAGCATTAATCATATTACCATAATTGCCTACAAAATACAGACCACAATCCTGACTACCACTCATCAGGATTCTCTTTGAACTGGAATCCTGTAACAAACAATTTGTTTCATTAAACACAACAGTTACATGATTATCCTTAGACAATCTGTACACAGAAAGCAAATTCACATTATACCCAGGGACATAAAATACATCTTTTATCATTATTTCATTAGTTAGTTTTAGATCACCAATCTTTAACACTTTAACATTGGTTCCATTAGGATGACTAACAGTAATATTAAACTCAGATACATCAATAACATTTATTAAGTCCCTATCAGTTCTAACCATATGTTGACTAGCCCCAGAGTCAACTATCCACCCATTCATATTAAAACCGACCGAACTAGAACAACTAACAAAGTTGGAAACATTAAAAACCTCACCTCCTACATTCTGATTCTGAGAATCTGATGCATTTTTTTCTCCAACTAGACTCAACAATTTTGCAATCTGCTCAGATGTAAAAGGAAAACCAAAACTCCCAACAGATAAAGAAGTACTATTAACAGTATTAGTTTTATTACTATTAGCCAAGTTAACTTTACCAGATTGATTAGTATTATTACCCCTTCTTTTAAACCCAGGTGGATACCCAATAATCTCAAAACACCTATCCACAATATGTCCTAACATGTTATAGTGTGTACACTTTAAATTCGAATTAGAACCTCTATTAACCTTTTTTCTTTGATCAAAAGCCTGATTTGATTTAGACACAAAAGCCACATTCTGAGTTTTTTACCCACTACTAGACATTCTATGTGATTCTTCTCTAGAAATTATAGAGAAGGCCACTTTAATAGAGGGTAATGGTTCTCTTGTTAACAGATTTGTTCTAACTGACTGATAAACATCATCCAGTCCCATGAGAAATTGCATTAATTTTATTAATGTTAAAAATCATTAAATTCTTTTGCAGATTGACAAGAACATGTAGGTAGATGCAACATAGCATCAAATTGTTTCCACATTGTTGTAAGCTTATTATAATATTCAGCAACTGAAGTACCATTGATGTGTGTGAAGTGTGTTATATTTTAGATTTATATTTAAGCCCTTTTTACACTTTTAGCCAAGTTTTAAATTTATAAAACACGATATTTACTAACACTAAACACACATATGGGCAAGTGCACCCATCGTGGACGTAGTATAGTGTTGGTAAGATACCGAGGTCGTCCAAGGACACAAGAGCTTTTAGTACCAGTTTATCCTCAACGTCTAATCAAATCAAAAAGAAGTTATAAAAGATTTTTAAACTAAGAAAATAAAAACTAACTAAATGCTGAAAATAAAAATAAAAATAAAAACAGATAGACAAGATGAATCACTTGGATCCGACTCGTGTATTAGTATAACCTTTGATTATTTTCGCACTTTTGCACTTGTTTAAGAGATTATCTGAGTTATTGTAGTAGGCCCCTCTTTTGAAGGCGACGTTACCCTCAACCCAGTAGTTTGAGTCAGCAAGGATACAATCCTAAAGGGTTGGATTATTGGAAGATAATGAATTAAGTTATTAATGCAAATTATGGTAGGCCCCGCTTTTAGCGGTGACGTTACCCTCGACTAAGTAGTCTGAGTCAGCAGGGATACAGTCCTAAATAGCCGGGTTATAGTATTAATAGTAGTTAACTTATGAGGGGGTCAAAGAGTTTGGATCCCCGCCGTCCAATACATATGGGCATTGAAGGTGATCCTACTAAATTTGACCCAGGTCCCTTGCAGGACCTCTAAACGCTGAACAAGGGCAAGACCCTTACCAAACCGTTCCCTTAACCCCCGACCAGGTAGCCAACATACCTCCATATAGACCGTGGAGATATGAATGGTGAAAATCTTTTATTTTATATAGACAGTAAAATAATGCCAAGACACCACGAACAAACGATAAGGAAAGATCACCTTCAACATAAGCAACTAGTTATTAAAGTCATTAATACAAAACCAAATAAAAAGTGCAAAAGATTAAAGATAAAAAGTATTATACTAAACACTTGTCTTCACCAAGTGATGTAAGAGACTTAGGCAAACATGGCCTTGATTGTCAAGAACTCTTACGATCAATCTTGGATCCCGAGACGACTCACACACTCTATGATGGACAATGGATGATGGTGGTGGATGATGGTGTTGTGATGGTGGTGGGTGGTGGATGAAGTGTGAGAGAGGTGGTGTGCCAAGGGATGAGTTGAAATGAAACCAAGCACTCCTATTTATAGGCTGAACAGAAGGCTGGGCACGGCCCCGTGTCCGCTGGACACGCCCCCGTGCCCGTCTGACACTCTCTCTCTTCATTAATTGTAATTCGCAATTACAATTAATGCGCCTGCTGTACTTTCGCCACGCCCCCGTGCTCACTGGACACGGCCCCGTGGTGGGCAATAGAAGCTTCTATAGGTTTGTCTTTCCTGCTGCTTCTTGGGCACGGCCCCGTGCTGGCTGAGCACGGGGCGTGTTCAGTCTTCTGCCTTCTCTATTTTGCTTGGGAAGATGTCGTTGAGGGTCGGGCAATCCACTTTTGTTCCTTTTCTTGTATTTATGTTAGATTTAGCTGTCTTTTTGCTTCTTTTGTGAATTTGAGCTCATTTCATCCTGAAAATACAAAAGGAAGACAAAAACACTCTTTTCCCAACATTAGTACTTAAAAAGGGTTAGTTTTATGCCCCATTTGATGTAATTTATATGTTGCATTTTACACACATCAAATACCCCCACACTTGAACTTTTGCTTGTCCTCAAGCAAAACTCTTTAATATGTGGCTTACACTCCCAAATGGAATGGGTAGAAGAGAAGGTTTTTGGCTTGTCATAGAGTGTCGGGAATCCAAGATCTTTTTGGTTTTATTTTTATTCATTTACAATCCTATTCGTTATGATTTATTTAGAACGTTTCATAAGAGAAATTACTTATTTGGGCATAGCATGCCTTTTTAAAATTTCATTTATATACAAGTTCACATACCTCACGGGAGAAATCACTCAACACTCGGCCGAAGGTGTATTTTTAGTGAATCACTCGAGAGCGGCATGGAACTTATTCCTACCATAAGCTTGCCAAGCAATCAATCCTCCTCCTTTTTAACTATATACCTTTGTAAATATCAAGAGGGCTTTTTGGGTGAAGGGTTAGGCTTGGGCTAAAGGTGGGTGGTTGGGTTAGTGGTTAGTAAAAGGGCGAAAAGCGTAAAAAGCGTCGGTTTTTGTAAAACACTTTGTTTTAGTGACTTTTTATTTCGAAGTATTTCTCCAAACAAGCTTTTTGTTTTAATAGCTTTGTTTGTTTATTTCTAACTTCATCATTTTTTTGTCACATGAAAAACCAAGCTTGTTACTAAAATAAAGGGTGAAAATAAAAAGGGTTTTTGGTGGGTGAAAAGGTTTTAGGGTAAAGAAATGAAAGGTTTAGGCTCAAAGGGGTTAACTAGGGGGATTTTGGGTAGGTGGTAAAAAAAAGTTGAAAAATAATGGTGTAGAAAGAAAAATGGTTAGTCCTAATGCCTCCATCATTTACTTACTTGGGTTTAAGTTGGTAAGGACCGGGAATGAATCGTCGTGGCAAGTTCTAGAGTCGTAAGAACCAGGCGGCTATTCACACAAGAAATGAAAAATGAGCATTTAGTCTAAAGATGTAAATTTGTATGCTCAATAAAGGCTCAAAACTCACTTTTGTGGGAAAGGATTTTTTATGTGATCAAGTATATATAATCGAATTTTAACCAAGCTTGTCATGCCGTTTCATAATTTTCTAATGTTGGTTCTTGTTATCACGACGCTATCGGTTGTAAATTTGTAAAAATATAACCTTATTAAAACTTGTTATTCCCAAATTAAACCAAGACAAGTAAAAAAAACGAAAAGTTTTTGAACAAATTTGGGGTGATTAGCGGTTCCAAATAGAGTTTTGTGTAAGGCTTGTTAATAGGACTTGCAAAATTTCAAGGTTTTAGCTTCCCCCCCCCCCCACACTTAAATTACACATTGTCCTCAATGTGTCCCAAAAATAAATTTTTAGGTTGATTGGATGTGTAGTGTGGTGTTAAAAAGCAAAGATTTATGTTACTGGCAGTCTGGACACGGCCCTGTGGTGACCGGACACTGCCCCGTGTTCAGGTGCCAATAACAAAAATTAAAGAAATAAGACAGAAGCCTGGACACGGGGGCGTGTCTAGTGAACACGGCCCGTGTCCAGTTACCTGAACAGGGCATTTTTCTGCAGGGGTTCAGCACGGGGCCGTGTTGGTTGGACACGGCCCGTGTTGAACCTTCTGTAGTGGAGAAATTTGTGCCGGTTGCCTTGTTCTTGTGCATGGGGCCATTTTTCTCGTTCCCCTTCTCATCCTTTACCACCATGAGTGTGTTTTATTCCTGCAAAATTAAAACTAAAAGATTAAACTAAACTAAGGATAGTTCCGCGGAATGCCTCCGTGGTGCACCACGTTTATAAGGGTCCTTGGCTAGACCCAATGTGAGGTTATATATTTTCTGAGTGGGATGTTTGGCATCCCATGTTACACCGTCGGAGAGCCGCATCCAAACTCGAATCAATAATCTTCATGTATTTGACCGGGTCGTCGTCTTCTATTCTCTTCCCAACTCCGAATTTCACTTGATCATCCCCGTACCTCAAGGTGAGCGTTCCATCATTCATATCTACCACTGCTTGTGCGGTGGCAAGAAATGGTCTCCCTAGTATGAGGGGGACCTCGGTGTCTTCCTCCATATCGAGTATGACAAAGTCGGCCGGATAGACGAATTTGCTTACTTTTACCAAGACATTTTCGATGACACCTTGCGGGAATTTGACGGATCGATCAGCAAGTTGTATGCTCGTTTTTGTAGGACTCGTTGTTCCTAGGCCGAGCCTTTTAAACATTGATGAGGGCATGAGGTTAATGCTAGCCCCAAGATCGGCTAGTGCATTACGAACGGGGGAATTCCCGATTGAGCAGGGAATCGTGAAGCTTCCGGGATCGATTTTCTTTTGGGGAAGTTTGTTGAGTACGAGAGCAGAGCATTCTTCGCCTAAGTTAACTAATTGCAAAGTTTCAATTTTCTTTTTATGAGTGAGGAAGTTCCTCATGAACTTAGAGTATTTGGGCATTTGGGTTAGGACATCAATAAAAGGAATATTGACATGCAATTGTTTTAACAGACTTTCGAATTTTGCGAATTGCTCATTGGTCTTTTGACGAATTAACCTACCGGGGTACGGAACTTGAGGAGCCTTGGCAGGCTCTGATGACGGAGGGGAGTTCTTCTCCTGCAGAGGCGGGGGTACAGTTTCTTCTGTCGGCGGTGGCGCCTCTGCAGGCCCCATGGTGCGGTTTCGTAACGTGATGAGATGAACTTGCGCTTTTGGTTTGTTTCGATATTGCTTGGTAATGCACCTTGTGGTCTCTCGGAAAAATTTTGAGCTAGTTGATTTAATTGTTTTTCTATGTTTTGAATCCTAGCTTGTTGATTTCTAAAATTTGATTCTAATTGTAGAAACCTTTCCGAGTTTTTCTTTTCAATGTCGGAGATGAGGCGAGATACAGTATCTTCAAGCCTTTCTCGTCCACCTTGTTGTTGAGTGAAATTTTGTGACTCATTTCTTGGTTGTTGAAAGTTTGTTTGTTGGGTTTGTTGGTTACTACTATTGCCGGGCTCTCTCCAACCAAGGTTTGGGTGGCTTCGCCATCCTTGGTTGTAGGTGCCCGTTGGAGGACCCGACGGCCTAGGTCTATTATCAATGTAGCTTACCGACTCTTGTTGATCTTCCGTTTCTTTCATACAACTCCAATTTTCATGTGGCCCACCACACCCTTCACAAGCCATAACCGAGACTGTTTTTGTCATTTCTAATTTTTTTATTTTTGAAGAAAGGGCCTCGATTTGGGCTTGTAAAGAAGTGCTTTCATCAACCTTATGGGCGCCCGGGGCAATAGATTTATTGCCTCGGGGAGTGTGCCACTGAAAATTGGTTTGAGCAATTTCCTCAATTTGGTTATATATTTCATGCGGGCGGCGATTACCTAAAAGTCCCCCGGAGCTAGAGTCAAGTGTCTGCCTTGTGTGTGGCAACAGTCCATTATAGAAAGTGGATACCTGTTGCCATATCGCAAGGCCATGATGTGGACACTTGCGTAATAGTTCCTTGAACCTTTCCCGAGTTTCATATAAGGATTCCCCGTCCTCTTGTGAATATGTATTAATTTCAGTCATTAATTTAGCCGTTTTAGCGGGAGGGAAATACTTATATAGAAACTTTGGGCTAGTTCATCCCAGGTGTTTGCCGATCCAGCTGGGAGGGCGTTGAGCCAAGCTTTTGCTCGGTCTTTTAGTGAAAAAGGGAACATTCGGAGGCGGATGGCGTCATTTGATGCTCCATTGATCCGAAAGGTATCACATATTTCTAAAAAATAGTAATATGTAGATGAGGATCCTCGTCCGCAAGCCCATGGAAGGTTGCGGAGTTTTGGAGCATTTGTATCAAATGCGGCCGAAGTTCGAAGTTACTGGCTTCAACATTCGGTGCATTGATAGCGTCGCCTAGGTTACCTACGGTGGGTCGTAGATAATCCATGAGGGTACGTTGGTCCGCCATAGGTGGATTCCCCGAAACTTTCTCTTGGTTTTTAGCTTTTAGTCTTTTTCTGAGAAAGCGTTCGGGTTTTTCTAGAGGTTCTTTTATGTCCTTATTAGAACTGGAGCTCATACACTACGTAGGATGGCGTCTGGTTCCAAGTCCTGCAATAAAAACAGAAAAGAATGCTGGTCAGAAGGTTCACCACGGCCCCGTGCTCAGCGAACACGGCCCGTGGTCGGAGTTACAGTGATTGTTTTCCAGATCCCAGTTACTGGAAAGTTGGACACGACCCCGTGTTGCACCGACACGGCCCCGTGGTCAGCCTTCTGTAACTTGGAAAACTAAAAACTGCCAGTAACGATGCTGGGCACGGCCCGTGTCCGACCAGGCACGGCCCGTGCTGAGCTCTGCAGAAGCTGAAAAACTAGAAAAATCCTAAAAAAATAAAAAGAAAGATAAAAATATGATTAGGCCGTTGATTCCTAACTTTCTTAAAATCCTTGTGTCCCTGGCAACGGCGCCAAAAACTTGATGTGCGTGAAGTGTGTTATATTTTAGATGTATATTTAAGCCCTTTTTACACTTTTAGCCAAGTTTTAAATTTATAAAACACGATATTTACTAACACTAAACACACATATGGGCAAGTGCACCCATCGTGGACGTAGTATAGTGTTGGTAAGATACCGAGGTCGTCCAAGGACATAAGAGATTTTAGTACCGGTTTATCCTCAACGTCTAATCAAATCAAAAGAAGTTATAAAAGATTTTTAAACTAAGAAAATAAAAACTAACTAAATGCTGAAAATAAAAATAAAAATAAAAACAGATAGACAAGATGAATCACTTGGATCCGACTCGTGTATTAGTATAACCTTTGATTATTTTCGCACTTTTGCACTTGTTTAAGAGATTATCTTAGTTATTGTAGTAGGCCCCTCTTTTGAAGGCGACGTTACCCTCAACCCAGTAGTTTGAGTCAGCAAGGATACAATCCTAAAGGGTTGGATTATTGGAAGATAATGAATTAAGTTATTAATGCAAATTATGGTAGGCCCCGCTTTTGGCGGTGACGTTACCCTCGACTAAGTAGTCTGAGTCAGCAGGGATACAGTCCTAAATAGCCGGGTTATAGTATTAATAGTAGTTAACTTATGAGGGGGTCAAAGAGTTTGGATCCCCGCCGTCCAATACCTATAGGCATTGAAGGAGATCCTACTAAATTTGACCCAGGTCCCTTGCAGGACCTCTAAACGCTGAACAAGGGCAAGACCCTTACCAAACCGTTCCCTTAACCCCCGACCAGGTAGCCAACATACCTCCATATAGACCGTGGAGATATGAATGGTGAAAATCTTTTATTTTATATAGACAGTAAAATAATGCCAAGCACCACGGACAAACGATAAGGAAAGATCACCTTCAACATAAGCAACTAGTTATTAAAGTCATTAATACAAAACCAAATAAAAAGTGCAAAAGATTAAAAATAAAAAGTATTATACTAAACACTTGTCTTCACCAAGTGATGTAAGAGACTTAGGCAAACATGGCCTTGATTGTCAAGAACTCTTACGATCAATCTTGGATCCCGAGACGACTCACACACTCTATGATGGACAATGGATGATGGCGGTGGATGATGGTGTTGTGATGGTGGTGGGTGGTGGATGAAGTGTGAGAGAGGTGGTGTGCCAAGGGATGATTTGAAATGAAACCAAGCACTCCTATTTATAGGCTGAACAGAAGGCTGGGCACGGCCCCGTGTCCGTTGGACACGCCCCCGTGCCCGTCTGACACTCTCTCTCTTCATTAATTGTAATTCACAATTACAATTAATGCGCCTGTTGTACTTTCGCCACGCCCCCGTACTCACTGGACACGGCCCCGTGGTGGGCAATAGAAGCTTCTATAGGTTTGTCTTTTCTGCTGCTTCTTGGGCACGGCCCCGTGCTGGCTGAGCACGGGGCGTGTTCAGTCTTCTGCCTTCTCTATCTTGCTTGGGAAGATGCCGTTGAGGGGTCGGGCAATCCACTTTTGTTCCTTTTCTTGTATTTATGTTAGATTTAGCTGTCTTTTTTTGCTTCTTTTGTGAATTTGAGCTCATTTCATCCTGAAAATACAAAAGGAAGACAAAAACACTCTTTTTCCAACATTAGTACTTAAAAAGGGTTAGTTTTATGCTCCATTTGATGTAATTTATATGTTGCATTTTACACACATCACCATTTTAAGAAACACTATTGATTTTCTTGTACAAATCATAAACAATAGAACCATCCACCCTATAGAAAGACTCTTTGAGATCTGTCCAGACCTCTGAAGCTAACTTAGAGAATACTTGACCTAAGTAAAGTTCCTCAGATACAGAATTTAACAACCAAGTAAGAACCACAGAATTGCATCTGTCCCACTGACTAGCCAACACAGGACCACTCTCAGATCTAACACACTTTCCATCAATAAATCCATATTTGTTTTTTGCTTCTAGAGCCAATTTCATAGCACTAGACCATACAGAATAATTTATGTTCCTTTCAACTTAATACTTACAACAGTCAAAGCACTAGAGTCACTTGGATGCAGATATAAGGGATCTCCTATATCTAACTTACCGATTAAAGTCTGTGAAGTACTACCAGTATCACCCATTTTCAAGCAACAGATAAAACAGATTACACAACTAACCAAGAATAGATCACAATACAGTTATCAACAGATAACAACTAAGAAACAAGCAAAAAACAACACACTAGAACAACAGCGAAGCTGAGTCAGTGTCAAGACTCCAGGTTCATCACTCACAGGTGCCTGGACATGTCTTAACTCAGGAGCCACGAACAACAGTGAATGCAATAACAAGAAGTGAACACTACACAACAAGAAACAAGTAACACAGAAACAGGTAATCAACAATTATAAACAATCAACAGTGCCGGTCCTCACTACCCCGACTTCAACTAATCAACAACAACAATAAAACAAAATAAAGAACAGAATGAGAACAATCTTACAGAGGGTGCGCTTAACTCCAAAACGGATCAGAACTATAGCCTTCACTCAGGGCTATAGTTACAGATCAGAAGACAAGAAAACAAGTATAACCGGTCAGTTTGCTCTGTAGCCTTCTAGGGTTACAGAGACCGACACGGGTCTTCAAAGTCACAAACGGTCAGTTTGCTCTGTAGCCTTCTAGGGTTACAGAGACCAACACGGGTCTTCAAAATCACGAAATATCTCCGATTCGCACCAAACCCTAGATTAGGGTTTCCAAATCTCCAAATATACTTCTGATCAAAAAACAAGAGTTCCTGAGACAAGAAACCTTCAATCAACCCAAGATCAATCAACAATCAGAGGAAAAAAAACAACAACGGAAAAAAAATGATAATCAAGAGCCTAAAAGCTCTGATACCATGTAAAAACTTGTGGTACCAAACACACAAATCAACGACAAAATAATAGCGACAAAAAACGATGACTGAAATTTATTATTAACCCAAAGCGAAAATACCCACCGATTAACCAAGATCTTACAACAGTAAGATCAGATGAACAACTATGTTCAGATCAACCGATTCAATCAGTTGACTAACACGATACAGAAGAAATACAAAACAAAGGAAAGAAACAACCTGGTCTAAAGGAAAAAATCTCACAGATGAGATTCAAACAAATCAGATCACAATAGATCTGAACAAACAAACCCTAATCACCAGTTGCAAGAGAGAGAGTACAGATGCTTCGAGAAGATGAATGACATAACTCAACTGTGCATTCGTTATATATTGATAAAAAAATACTTTCACTATAAACCTCCAAGTTTCCTCTTTAGCACTTTAAACCTCTGAAGTTATTACTTTAGTCCCTGCACTTTACAACATGCATATATCTTACACAAAAGTTGTTAAAATAATTTAACAAACTTATTAACTGTGTAACAGATTATTAAATGTTGCAACATGAATTATCATATTGCAATGGTTTAATTTAATAGTTTCTGTTAATTTTTGGATCTACAAGTTTTATATATTATGAGTAAAGCGCAAATTGCCACATGTGGTTAAGTGGTTTGGTCTAAATTGCATAATGACACCGTATCTTCCACTTTTTGCTGAATAAAACCCTGAGATAGGTAATCTATCACACCCTGTCACAACACAGTTATTAGCTGCCTAAATCCCATGTGAAAAGACAATCTTACTCCTTTACACTTTCAATAGGCCACCCAGTGGATTCTACACTATCACTATATGAAACTCCCCTTCAAAATGGAAATTAAAAACACGCTGTTTGAATTAAATTGGTCAACGAATTTAACATAATTTCAAAATTCTTTGACTTTCAAACCGATTGTGTCTAAACCTGCAACATGAACAAACCTATGTCAAACCGATTGTGCCTAAACCTGCTTTGGCGACAGTTTTGGTGAAGGTGGTTCTTTGATGGTGGTGGTGAGGGTGGTTATGTGATGGTGGTGGTGATGGCATTGCAGTGGTGACCAGGGGCGTACCCACCCTATGCCAAGGGTGGGCGGGCGCACCCCATGAAAAAATAATTTTTGGTGTTATTTTTTGCCGGAAATCCCGACCGCACCCCTTGGAATTTTTTACCCGCACCCCTTGAAAATTTTCAACCGCCCCACATAGAAAAAAATAATTATTAACCACTTATTTACTTAATTATTTAATCCAATCAAAGCCCAATCTGCAATCACTTTTTATTAACACAAGCCCAAACCCAACTTAAAGAAATTTGAACTAAATAAAATAGGCAAATTGGAAAATAATAATCCCATCTTTCTGAAATTGGCCGATAATAATCCCAAGTCAGTTATTAGCCAATAATAATCAGACATCGTCCAATTTTTTTGTAAAATAGTCCTCCGTTAAAATAGCTTAACGGAGTTAAGTTTTTTTCCGAATTAAAAACTGATGTTTTAGAGCTTTTGATCAGAACGAGGATACGAGTCGATTGATGTAAAACAATAATTAAGAAATTTAATAAAAAGATGAAAATAAAAAAATAAATAGAATTTATGTTAATTAAGAGATATAATAAAAAAGATCAAAATAAAAAGATAGATTTTGTAAAATTGATTTAAACTTAAATAAAATTAGGTGTTAGTACCCAAAGGTGTTACATTGATAAAATTTTAAAAATGGAAGGACATTTTAGTCATTATATTGATAATATTAACTAATTTTGGTGTTAGTACCCAAAGGTGTTACAAAATTGAAACCATAAATATGGGTGTTCAAAAAACTCATGGCTCGCAGCTCGCTCGAAACTCGCTCGAAAAAAGCTCCGCTCAGTTCGGTTCGGCTCGGTTGGCTCGATTTATTTTTTAATATATATATATATATATATATACGTATTTGTGTTTGTGTGTGTATCATTTTTAATGAAATGACTAGAGACCAACATTAACAATGTTTGGTCCAAGATCCAAATAGAGCTCATTTAAGTAAGTAGAATTGAAATCCAATACCAATAGTCCATTATCCAATATTTAAATGTCTATTTGAGTAATTGAGTCAAAATTTCAAAAACTAAAATGTAAAGTGTCGATTAATACTCAAGTTTCAACCTGCCATTTGATTCAGGAGTGCAAGACCCTAATCAAAACCCCACGTTGGCCATCGTTATTTGATTTCTCCATCGCTAGGACGCCAACTCGTCAGGGTTTTGCTTTAATCGATTCATTCAATTTCAAACATCCGATAGAACAAGGGTTTGTTTCAATCGGTCGACGATTTATCTTCCCGCTTAGTTAATCTCGATAGAACTAGTTGAGTGTTTTGTATTCCTTGTTATTTGTTAAATTTTTACTTGTGTTCTATTGGACGAAACATCAGGGACGAAAACTGCACGTTATTCTAATAACTAGCACTTCCATCGTCACTTTCCTCGTTTATTCTACGATGCTCGATACTCGCTCGACGTTCGTTCGAAAAATGCTCGGATCGAAAAACGCTCGGATCGAAAAACGCTCGCTCGACTTTGGCTCGGTTGAAAAAACGCTCGGTTCGGTTCGGATCAGTTTGTAAACGAACCGAGCACGAGCAAAGGTCTGATCGGTTCGGTTCGGCTCGGCTCGTGAACAACCCTATTTTTAACGAGCCAGCTCGGCTCGGCTCGACTCGGCTCGTTTACAGCCCTAACCTTAAAACCTAAACTTGTTAAAAAGAAAAGTTAGTACGTAAAGGTGAAACTAGCTATAAACCATAGGGTCTATCTGTGTAATTAGACCGTGAGGTTTGGTGGGACGAGGATTTAGGGCATGGGTTGACACGTGGATTATGGAACAAGCCACATCATTATATATATATTATATATATATATATATATATAAACCATTAAAAACTACATAAACATAAATAATAATTACAAATATAGCTACAAAATAAAAACAATCATTCTTCGTTTGAATCATCGTCTTTGTCGGTTTCGAACCCAGTAATCGTTGAAACATAATCCACCAAATCAGATCGAAGGTTGTGATGTATATCCCTTGACTTGATCAAAAATTCATTTGTCGATTTATCTTCGTCTGTAACTATTACGTTATCTGGTTGGGGGTCATCGTCATCATAGTAGGTAACGGCCGCTCTACCTTCATCCTACAAAATCATGTTGTGAAGAATGATACATGCGTACATCACTTTCCAATCTGATCCTTGTCCCATAGTCGACAAGGCATTGCCAATATTCGCCACCTTTTCTTCAAAACACCGAACGCTCGCTCGATATCTTTACGTGCAACTATTTGGACCCTGTTAAACTTTAATCTCTTTGGATCTATGGTACCGTGTTTTGTGAACGATTTTACGAAAATCTCCCACTCCGGGTAAATCCCATCAACTAGGTAGTACCCATACACGTACTCAACCCCGTTTACAAATAAACTTCCTTTGGGTTCTATACCATTTACCCGATCATTGAAAAGGGAAGAGTGGTTTATGATGATAATATCGTTACGTGAACCTGACATACCGAAGTGTTTGATATTGTGTGAGAAAAATATTAAATATGTTAAGGTATTTATATAGGGAAAAAAAGTTTTTTATTTTTTTTATTTTTTTTTAAATTTCATACCTAACGGCTAGCCCAAACAGCTAGTATTCTTGGCCAATGAGATCCCACCATGTCATGCTCGTAGCCCCGCCCAACGCTCGGGCTGAAACCCCCGCCAAAAGGGCACGCCAAAACCCAAACCCACCCGGCAGGGCCGTCTCCGATAATGATAAAAAAAAATTAGGCCCCGAGCGAAACAAAAAAATTGGTATAATATAAACTCATCAAATATATATTAAGAAACCACAATACGACATGCTAATCATGGGGTTTGAACTCATGACCTCAAGATTATAACCCTAAACATTAACTAATTAATCATATAATCATCTTGTTAACAAGATCGAAGAGTCAATTAATTAAGTGAATTGATAGTTCAAAATAGTTTGGGAAATAAAAAATGCATGGTATTAACTAAAAATTGTTTAGGAAATAAAAATGTAAAGGAAGGGTATAGAACTCATAACCTTGGTTTTCAAATTTGAGTATGTTAACCATTAAACTAGCTTATTTTTTGTTACTAAAGTCATTTATTAAGCATTTAAGATAACAATGCTCATTTAAAAATCTTGACCCTAAAGCCGGCCTGCCACCCGGGGTGGTGACTTAGACGTTTGTACCCAACCCCCGCCCCATACCCATAGTTTAACTCTTCAGTTATATTTACATAAACCACCACTGTAAAAAGTAAAAGCCTAAAACCTGTCTTAAGCATCGGAACCGGTCACCGGACACACCGCCGTCGTAAAACACCACCGCAATGCCGTCGACCGGAATCGCAACAACTATTGATCTCTTCGGAGAAGACCTTCTTGAAAACATAATTTCCAGACTTCCGGCGTCATCGTTCGCCTCCGCCGCTTGCGTCAACCGCTCCTGGAACCTTGTTTCTGATCGCATTCTCTGTCGTCCCAAGCTATCCTCCGCCTGGTCGATCAATCCTTCTCTCCAGGTTACTTATTTCAAACCCTAGTTTGTACTTCAATACTCGAAATCGTGTTATTCGATCGTTTTTTTACTTCTATGCCCTAATTTTTATCAGGTTGCTGTAGAAGATGTGGCGAATAAAGTATTATCGGAGCCGATTCGTCCTCATTTCGCCATTGCTTTCGTTGGCCGCATATTCGATAGGCATCAGGCTCACCAGCTCGTATGTTATTTGGACTTTAAAATTGTTAAGAATTTTGAATCTACTTCAAACTTTTGAAGCATAAATGTTGTAAGAATCGCTAGGCGCTAGACTAGACTGACAGTTTATCGGGATTAATAGGGAATAATCGGATTGAAATGTTTAGACGGTGGGGTATGGTGGGGCGGGGGTTGGGGGCATGAGTTGACACGTGGAGTTCGAGCCCCCCCGCCGGTGAGCGACGTGTCCGTGGGGTGTGTCGGGGCGTGGCTAGCCCGCGTGGCTTGGCAGTTTATTAAAATAAAAATAAAAAAAATAAAAAAACACACAACATTAAAAAAAAGCCTAAAATTTTATTAAATTCCTAAAAATTACAAAAAAACCTAGGATCGCTAGCCCCGCCCCACGCCCGGCTTTAAACTCCCGCCCCTTGGGCCACGCCCAAACCCAAGCCCACCCGGGGTGGTGGCTTGGGCGTTTTCAGCCAACCCACACCCCATACCCCACAGTCTTATGAGGGTGTTTGGGGTTGAGTTTTGAAGTAGATTTTTAGATTATTGAATTTTGATTATTGAGTTTTGAAATCGTAAATAATCAGTTTTGAGTGTTTGGGTAAAAAAATTAAAAAAATTGATTATTTGCGTTTAGAAAGTTACAAATCGCAGTTTTCCAAAAGCAGCTCCCTCCCTACTGCAACAAAACGCAGTTTTCCAAAAATTGATGTTTTGCGTTTAGAAAAGGATTTTCACTTGTTTATTTTTTTAAATATATATTTCCCAAACACTCAAATAGTTGATTATCTGATTATTGTAATATCAAGCAACATAATCAAATCCAAACACTATCTTTCAACATCACGTTTTGTTACAGTTAATTAGTTAATTATCTGATTCTGATTATTCAAAACCTTTGTTGTCAAATAAAGCCCATTTTTGCGCCTAGGCTATCACCAGGCGCTATAGGCGCGCCTCGCTGCGCCCAAGCGCTTAGGCGCGCGCCTTTTGCGCTTTTGACAACTATGTTCAAAACGCATAATCTATTTTCAAACCTCAACCCCAATTCCCAAACACCCTCTATGTAATTTACAGTTTTGAATATATATATATACACACAGTCACACACACATTTTCATATGTACTTTTTTTTTTAAGTAGACAGCCCATTTTTTTGAAGTAGACAGGATTAATCGCCGGGATTTATAGGGTTTGCCTTTGGTTGCTTAGTGATTAATTGGCCGATTAGATGAAAACTCCTAGGTGAACCTCCGATTAGCGATTATTTGACACTAATTGGAGGCTAGGCGCGATTTTTACAACTGTGTAAATAGTGTAAACTTTTTGGTGTTATGCATTGCATATTTGTAAATTTTATTGTTTTCATGGATGAATTGCAGATTACTGCAAAACTAGGCTCCAAAGTTCCGGTCATTACTAATTGGTCCCGTGGAATTATTGGGAGGGATGTGATTTCTGATGAATATCAAGAGGTTTTTCTTGTTTTTCCCTTACAAAATTCGCCTTTACTTTTGATATTTTGATTTGATTTGCTAGAACTACCACTTGTTTTTGGTTAAAGTTAAGAAAGTAATGTTTCAAATAACCTACAGATTGATTGGAAAACGAATGATCGTGATGCTGATACTTCTGTACTTGTAATGGAGTACGTAAATAGAGCAATCATGTTAATCGTTGGATTTCTACCAGGCATTAAAGTCAAAATAGTCTCACTCCCAAAACAAACTGAGGTAATATATTTCATAGATGATAGAGCAATCATGTAGCTATAGTTGTATTTGTTTTACTTATCCTTTATAAGTTTCGATATACATGTAACAGGCGCCACAAGCCGTTGTAATTGACAAGTTTGTAACAGACATTAGGGAGTTCTCGGCTTCTATTTCGGGATGTAAATCCCCTGCTGCCATCATAATGTTTAGTGTAAGTCATTCCTCATGTTACTAGTGTATGTATTACTAAAAATAAATTTCATGTTTTTTTTTTTTTTTTTTTTTTTTTTTTTTTTTTTTTTTTTTTAAAACAAGACCATGTTTTATTGGCAGGAAATTCAAGGAGACACAATACCTGTTATGGAAAAACTGGGTGAGTGTTGTATTAGAACATTCACCGTGTGGCGTGGGTACCGACTTACTATAATTAATATTTTGGTTTTTTTTTTGTCTTTATTTAGATTATGCACTGTCACCCGAAACTGTCATTGTTGGTGCTTGCTACCCTTTTCTGCGACATGATAACGGAAGTTCAAGGAACATAAAGGCCACTGAAGAACATGCTTCTGCTGCCGCCTTGGTATTTGTTGTGGACAGGAACAAACCTCCTGGTAACTTCAAAATTACACTTTTATATATCTTTTTAGTATGTTTGGGAATATTTCACAGAATAGTAACCAAGTTTTAAAAGTGTTCTAATTAGGTCACTGGTGTTGTTTTTGTCCCAATTAGATAACTTAACATTCAAATCGAACCATATCCTTTATTCCATGTGTCAAGAAAAAAATGGAGTATAAAATGTTGGGGTCGAATTATTTTAATATATGAAATTATATTTATTAAAAATAAAAACCATTTAATTACATTAAAAATTAAAAAAACAAGTTACAATCCACGTCATCACTCGACGTTAGCATCAAATAAAAGAGAAAAAAGAAACAAAAATTCACATCACCACGATTACCTATGAAATGGATGAAAAAACCCTTAATTTTAATGAAGAATGAATGTTGAGTGACCTGATTGGAACACTTTTGAAACTTGACTGACCTAATTGAAACACTTTTAAAACTTGGTTACTATTCTACAAAGTTACCCCTGTTTGTTTTATCATTTTCTTATCTTCCTTTCTTTGACCGATCTTGTACCTTTTTTTTTTAAAAAAAAATTCCGAGTCTCTTCATACTTTCAGGTAATATTCATCTAGGTTCAACACTCAAATCGATATTCATATTTATCCGTTGCAATATAATGTTAATTCCAACCGGTTATGAATTTTTTAAATGTTTTCGAGAAGGTATTGGAGAAACTCAATTTCATGCTGTGATATCAAATGGACTATTATCCGTAGGCGATGCATACAAGGTGGCATCTGTTAAAGAGGGAGACTATAAATCTTTGACTTTGCTCACGGCAAGAAGAGAAGGGTCACGTGAGATTCTTGATGGTGAAACTATCAAGAATCAAATTTACGAGGAAGTATGTTATTCTTTACTCGTAGTTTGAAATAAGCAATTTCATAACACAATAAGCAAACAACAAGCGATCCCAAACACCCCATATTTTATTTTGATGAATATTAAGACCTTTAAATACAAGATGTGGGAATGTTATATACATTTGGTTATAAATATGACTAAACTATGCTTTTTTTTTTTTCTTCCAAAGTCGTGAATTTTGACCGTTAATAAATGATGGCAGCTAGGACACCCGAACTACTTACGCCCTTTCTGCATTGGGGTAAGAAAAAGAAGAAAATGCTCAATTGGTCAAGAAAAAGTCGGATGGGTGACTTCTTTTGCATTCCACCAAGTTCGGCGGTAAGATAACCACCAGTAGCATTCGTTTATGTTCGTTCGATTAGCTTAACAAAGGAACACGAACAAAAAATTTCGTTCGGTTAGCTTAACGAACGAACACAAACACAGGTCTCGTTCGTTCGACTGCATTCGTGAACGTTCGGTAATATGTTCATTTGATTATATTAAAAAATAATAAATAATAAACCTTTTATCTAAACATATTGAAAACTTGAAACCCTATTTTTTCGAAGTTAGCTAAAATTTGGACATTTTTTGGGATAATTATGTCTAAGTTAGTTAAACTTTATTTATCGTTTGGTGGTGTGGTAGACTTCTTGTGTTTTGATTTATCATTTGATAGTTGTATTTAACTACTTATATCCAATGTTTAAGGATAACAATGTTTTCATTTTTTTTATTTTCAAGTTAAATGTTTGTTTGCGTTCGTTTGTGTTCGAGACCGGTGTTCACGAACTGTTCGTGAACAATTGAATTTCTTTAACGAACGAACACGAACATAAACTTATGTTCGGTATGCGTTCGTGAACAGTTCGCGAACATGTTAATTTCCTTAACGAACGAACACGAACATGACCTTGTTCGTGTTCGTTCGGTTCGTTGTTGGATATGATTACAAATCAAATTATTTCAATAATAATCTATTTCTTGAACAAGATGACCTAGAAGGTTTTATGCATTAACAAAACTAAGTATAATCATTTTCATGCAGGAGTGACGAAGAGGGTCTGATTGTTGATGATAGAGGCATCAAAACAGGCGATACTTTTCGTTATTACTACTCAGATTTCGCCACCGCTTTATCTTCTGCTGCCAGTGTCTCTAACGATCTAAGATCTCTCAAGCAAGGGAGCACCACTGGCGATGATAAGCGGGAGGTTTTTGGTGGTCTTATTTTCACTTCTTCCTCTTTTTGTGATACATTCTTCACCCAGCCAAAGATTTGCAGGGCTCCGTTTACGGATAACTTTCCAGGCGTGACACTTGGCGGGTCATGTAGTTACCAGGCAATTGGGCGTGGTGATTTAATACTGCATGTTAAAGGCTCCCGAGAACAAAAGTTGGGGCGTTGCTGCTTGCCCAAATGCAGTGCTGTCTACTTCATAATGTCTTACACTCCATAAAAAGGGAATTGTGGTGATTTTGTGTTGGACTTTGGACTCTTTACAAGCTATAACTCATTCCTTATTGTTACACTTTTGAGTTGAGTCTTGGAAGTCAGCCCCTTTGACTTTTTTTATATAAAAAAAAACATGTGTCCCTCTTGCTTTTTGTGGATATAACCCATGTTTTCTTTATCTCACAGCCTTTTAAGTTGTTTGTAATTGGCTATGGTCAATATTGAAACAAACATACTCTATTGCAAAGGAAGAATAGCATAAAGATGTTCTCTTTTTTCTGTTGTTTGTAATTGGCTATGATCTTGTCCAAACATATTTTACAAACAATAAACCTTTTTTTTTTTACTTCAATCATACATTGTAAAACCAATGGGCGGAAACTAGACGTTGGCCTGCAAAACCTAAACCTTCATTGTAAAACCAATGGGCGGAAAGTGTACGACGTGCATACGCTCACCACCAACCCTTTTTTTTACCTTAATCATACGTTTTATTCTTCAACCATTTTTTTCTTCGTTTTTTCATGCCCTAGGATGTTGTAGGGAAAGTGGTGAATAAAGTACTATTGGAGCCGATTCGTCGTCATTTTACCATTGCTTATGTTGGTTATTTCTTCAAATTGCATGAGGCTCGTCAACTTGTATGTTATTTTGACTTCAAAACTAGGGATTAGAAATTGAATATATAGGGTATGGTATTCAGTTATGAATTTAGAATGTGTTTGTGTTAAAGTTGCTAGTTAAAGAGCCACCTCAGCGCCACACCACATAGCCAAGAAGCCTTTAGTTAATCCAGGCTTTCACAATGGTGTCGTGGTTTTAACTTTTAACTACACCCTAATAAGTAATTCATAGTTTGTATTCAAAAGAAAAAAATGTGTGATTTGTTGGGAAAACCCTCTCACATCCGTTGGTGGGCTAACTAAGCTATCTTTGGTGCCCCCTTTACTTCAAGTGTTATGGTGCTTGGGGCGTGAAAATGCTGATTTGTCATCCCCTTTACACCTCTTTACACAGTCTTAGCTTAATTCGGTTATGGTTCGGTTAATTCGGTTTTTTGCACACTTCTAATGCCGGTACCGATCGAACATTTAGCAAATGGACCGCTAAAGTTATTGGAAGAGATGCCATTTCTGATGAATTCCAAGAAGTTTACTCTGTTTTCTAGTTACATATTTTGTTTTCTGATGCTTGGAATGAACTCAACCCATTGACCGATGGTGCAACCATGGTCAGGGTCAAGGTCTACTAAACCCAAGTAGACACAAACTAGAATAACGTCTAGTTACAGTAGCTCGTTTTCTTAATTTTGTTCATGTTAAAATAAAGTGAGTTCTAGTATTCAGTTTGTCATCGCGAGCTTTTAAAAAGTCGGTTAAAACCTGTGTGGTACACGGGGTTGGGTAACATGAAAAACTGAAATAAAAGGTTATAACAAAGAAATACATATCGTAATTGTAAATTATTTATTTATAATTACATATCATATTTACAATCACAACTAAGAAATCTATAGATACAAATACAAATTACAAATCTCTAACAACTTTTTTATATACTATATTCAAGTGTCGTTAAGAGGGGAATATGGGGGTTTCCCTCTTAACCAGGCTCCGGCGTGAGAATAAGTACTGTTCTGAGGAGGAAAACAGTGTGTGTATTGTGTGAGAGTATTTAGTAGTCGTGCCAACCTGAATGATGAAGGGTCCTATTTATAGCCGGAGGGTGAAAGAGGGAGGAGCAGCCTTGCCAGCTGTTATAGGGCGCCAGCTGTCCGACCAAGGGGAAAATCCTCTTGGTCTCCTCTGCTGTGGTCAGGGTAGTGGTACACGTGGCACGCCTATATTTGCTCATGCTGGAAATGTCGTACCGCTGATGTCGGTCTGCTCCTTGATTTGTTACAGGCCTACATGGGCGCTTGATGAATGGTGACACATGTTGTCCTTTTTGTCGGAGGGAGCATCTTGGGTGCCACCTTGCCATATTCCAGAAGCTTCGAAGCTTCTGGATTCACTTTGAGAAGCTTAGTAATGCCATGGTTACATAGATTGATGCTTGGAATGAGCTCAACCCATCGACCAATGGTGCAACCAGGGGCGTACCCACCCTAAGCCAAGGGTGGGCGGGCGCACCCCCTGAAAAAATATTTTTTAGTGTTATTTTTCACCGGAAATCCCGACCGCACCCCTTGTAAATTTTCATCCGCACCCCTTGAAAATTTTCAACCGACCCACTTAGAAAAAAATAATTATTAACCACTTATTCTCTTAATTATTTAATCCAATCAAAACCCAATCTACAATCAATTTTTATTAACACAAGCTCAAGCTCAAACCCAACCTAAAGAAATTTGAACTAAATAAAATAATCCAAAGTCATTCACTCATTCCATTTCCAAATCCCGCCCCCCAAAATTCCGGAAAAACCAAAATTCTGGTTGGACCGACCCATATTACGTCAGAATTTCAATACAGAACTAGTATGGTTTATTTATTTATTTTGTTTTATGTGATGATTAGAAGAAAATATAGATGTGTAAGGGTTTAATCTTTTATATTTTTTTGATTTTTTTGTTGTTCTAGACTTGTAGTTAAATGATTTTGTTGTTTTATTTATAGCTTTGTTTGTTTAAATGATTAGTTACAAGTAATCAACATTTAATATTAGGGCTTGAATGTTTAAAAATATAATTGAAAGTTATGGGCTATGGTTGAACATGATTGTTTATTTTGTTTAAGTGTTTAGTGTTGTTTTATGAACTTGTGGACAAATTATATGTGTTAGGAACAATGAGTAAGAATGTAATGAACTTATGGCGTGTTTAGTATCTTTAGATGATATTTTGGATATATTTAAAAAAAAAACCTGTAGGGCACAATTTTAAATACGTTTGTAATTTGTAATGACGTTTGACGGGTTTTTGATGATTTATAAATTTTAGTTTGATGTTCTTTTGTCTTACATGATCCGACCCGACCCGCTATGAACCGATATTTTTATACAGCTAGGGGCCTAAAATCTCTGAAAATATTCCGCACCCCCAGAAAAAAATTCCTGGGTCCGCCACTGGGTGCAACCATAATCAAGGTCAAGCATGCTTTTACACTAAACATAGCTAGTAAACCCGAACACAACACGCTTAACTATACGTGTAGGTTTCTTAAACACCAACAGCATAAACATGTTTAACAAGTGAGTTTTACAACATGAGACATTTTACACAACTAAAGGTAACTAGTTTAGAATATGGATGACACGACACGACTCCTTAACGCCTTAACTCGAATAAAGTCAAACAATTCAATAAACAATTATTAATACAATTCACTAAACACTAAACATAGTTAAAGATTAAAAAATAATACGACACAATAAAACTATGTGTTTTGATAAACGAGTAGTAAACTTGTTGTACTAACTACTAACATATTTGACTACATGTGACTTATGCTTGTAATAAATGGATTAACCGGGTTGAGCCCGTCTAGACACGTTTTTAACCATATCATTAACGTGTTAACCTGTTTATGATCCAAATCTTTTTAACGTAAACACTAACCAATTTAACTTCATGTTATTCTTTGTTAACGGATGGTTTCATAGAGTGACTACCTACACTAACTCTTTGCTCTTTGTAAAGTTAACTTTTTAAGACCACCCGTAGTGGTGGTCTTTTCCGGCGTTATTTCGCAACCCCCCTCCAGCGTGATTTGAAACACGCTCAAATGTGTCTCTCTTCAAATTG
Organism: Helianthus annuus; assembly: GCF_002127325.2. NCBI lineage: Eukaryota > Viridiplantae > Streptophyta > Magnoliopsida > Asterales > Asteraceae > Helianthus > Helianthus annuus. The sequence goes on along the minus strand of NC_035436.2, from coordinate 20,239,791 downwards.
TTTGGCCAATGAGATTATTCCATGTCAAATACAATTAATTTTAAATTAAAAAAACAAGAAAATAATAATTGGGTAATCATGGATGGGGCATTATTGGACATTATCCCACTACGCCCATTTGTGAAAAACGTTCATAATGCCCCTTTGCTGACTAGGATGATACGTTTCGCACAATGTCCATGAATGAGGGCATATTCATATGTACTAGTACACATGTTCTAACAATAATCACCAAGTTAGATTTATTTATAAAAACAATATTAGATCATGCGTAGTGGTTTAGTGAATAATGCCCCTACCCTTTGGTGTTTTTCGCCATGTGACAGTCCAGTCAGCAAGAGGGCATTATTGGGCGTTTTTACAAAAAAAAGGCGTAGTGGGATAATGCCCAATAATGCCCCGTCAATCATTACACAATTATTAAATTTTTTAATTAAAACTAATTAAATTTCATTTAAATAAAAGACATTACATTCTTAATTTTTTTTTTCAAAAGTTAAATAGAAAATATTACATATCTAAACTACAAGGACCAAAATTCAAATGTTCAAAAGTTAAATTTAAAACCATATCTAAACCACAGGGACCAAAATTGTAAAAACTAAACTTTTTAAAACCTTTTCTGCATTCCATCATCTTCTTCGGTTTTTATGCAGGTTTTCCGGCAACAACTCCGGCCAGCCACAAAACCTCATTCCAGCTCGAATTCGTCCCATTCCGGCCCAACCTCCAGCTATCTCTATCTGATTGGCCAAAAAATTTGCCCTTTTGGCGTGATTTGAAAAACGCCAATCGAATTTTTTTCTCGAAAAACGTCCGATAACGCCAGCATGTAATGGGATAGGGGCGTGATTCGACGTTTTTTTTTTTAAATTAAAAAAAAAAAAACACCCCACGGTCTTATTACCACTAACAAAAAAATAATATTATTACACTGACAACATAAATCTAATTTTTTTTTTTTTTAACAGTAACATAAATCTAATTTTAAAAACCCTTTCCATATCATACGTCTGTTGTGCAGCTTGTACGTCTCCAACAAACTTTTCCGGCGACGGTTACCGCCGCTGTTCATCTCTTCCGGCGATCCGCTTTACATTCCGTACGTAACCCTAACTCACCTACATACTTCCTTACGTACATTAATCGCATTTTATAAGTACACTTGTTCCGGCGACTGTATAGTATAGTTAATCGCAATAAACAAACAAAATTACAGTATATAATTATTAAGTTTGAATTCACTGGAGATCATTTGCGCTTCATTATCTACATTGATCAGCGAAATGATGACGTCATCGACATCCATTGATGACTTCAGCATAATAGACCTTTGTTTTTATGGTTGAAACCCTAGCTCCGGCGACTGTAGAGTAGTAATAAACAAGCAAAATTACAGTAGAATTAGGTTTAAGTTACTAGAAATCAATTGTGTCTCATTATGTAAGTTACGTTGATTAGCGAAATGATGACGTCACCGGCATCCATTGATGACCTCAGCATAGACCTTTGTTTTTGTGGTTGAAAGTTGAAAACCATAGCTCCGGCGACTGTAGAGTAGCAATAAACAAACAGAATTACATATAAAGAAGAATTACGTTTGAAGTTATTTATTATTTGAACTTATTTGTGTTTGATTATGTAACAAGGTACATTGATTAGCGAAATGCTGACGTCACCAACAACCATTGATGACCTCAGCATAGACCTTCTTGGAAACATAGTTTCCAGACTTCACTCGGTTGATTTCGCCTCTGCCGATTGCGTTAGCCGCTCCTGGAACCGTGCTTGCTGCCGTGTCCTTTGTCGCCCGAAGCTCTCCTCCGCCTGCTCCTTAAGTTCTGACCTCCAGGTAGCCCTAATTTTACAGTTTTATTAGTCTATTTGTTATGAAATAAATAGTAGTCATGATAGTTAGGGGCCATTGTTTGTAAGTTGAAGGTTATGCTGTGACAGTGTCAAGTTAGTTAGGTCATTGAATGGTAGTTAGAATTATTAGCGAATGAATACATAGTTCTCCTCTCTCTCAAGACTTCTTCTTTCTCATAATTGAACCACAACACCATTTTGATGCCCTAATTTTCATCAGGTTGCTGTAGAAGGCGTGGTGAATAAAGTACTATCGGAGCTAATCCGTCCACATTTTGCCATTGTTTCTGTTGGTCTTTGTGTCGATTTGCCAGAGGCTCGCCGACTGGTATGTTATTTGGACTTTAAAATTAGTATGATTTCCATGAAATGCATTGTAAGTTTCATGAACGAATTGCAGATTACTGCAAGATTAAGCTCTAAAATTCCTATTGTTCTCTCTGACTCCTTTGGAGTTATCGGAAGGGATGTGAATTCTGATGAATTCGTAGAGGTTTACTCTGTTTTCTACTTAAATATTTTGCTTTTTTTAACATTAAGAAAATAATGATTCAAATAATCTGTAGACTCGGTGGAGAATGTGGAATGACCCTGGGAGCGGAATCATGTTAACAATTGGATTTCTACCAGGGGTCAAAGTAAATTTAATCTCACTTTCACAACGAATTGGGGTAATAAATCTCATCTTTGTGAACATGATATCAAATTTGTCATGTATCTGCAATTGTATTTGTTCTTTTATAAGTATGTAACTTTGTATATACACCTGTCAGGAGGACCCCTTCGAGATTGACAAATTTATAACAGATATTTGGGAGTTCTCGGCTTCTAAATCAGGACGTCAATCCCCTGCTGCCATAATGATTTTCAGTGTATGTCTTATATGCTTTTCATGGTTCTTTTTCAAGATCATATTCTTGTTGCATATTTTTATACTCACCGGATTTATTAACAGCGATCTCAACAATGCATGAATGTTGTGGAAAAATTAGGTGAGTGTTGTATCTGATGAAACGCTTCATCTTGTTATGGCAACTTATTATAATTATTATTATGGTTTTGTTTCTTTTTTTATTTTAGATTATGCCATGTCACCGGAGACTGTTATTGTTGGTGGTGGTTGCTGTTCTCTCCAATATGCTAGTGGAAGCTCAAGGAACACTGCTGCTCTTGCCTTGGTATTTGCTGAGGACATGAACAAACCTCCAGGTAACTTCAAAACTTCACTTTTTACAGTTTTTTTTAATATATATATATTTTTTTTGTTTTATCACTTTTAGTTATGACTCTTTTCTTAAAAAAAAATATATATTTTTGAGCAGGTGTTGGAGAAACTCAATTTCATACTGTATTATCAAGTGCACTGCTACCTGTAGGCCCCACATGCCAAGTGACATCTATTAAAGAGATAACTACTCTTAAGGCTAGGCTCACTGCAAGAAGAGAAGGCTCATACGAGAATCTTGATGTTTTGGCATTATTGAATCAAGTTAATGAGGAAGTATGTCATTCTTTACGTGTAGTTAGTTACACTGCTTATTGTTTTCTGAACAAGTAGCTCGGAATAACCATTTTCTACTGTATATCCTGAACTTTTCATAAATAACGACAGCTAGGACGCTGGGTCGACACTGAGGATTTCTTCATTGGGGTAACGAGAAGAAGAGAATGCTCCATTGGTCCGGAAAAAGTCGAATGGGTGACTTCTCTTGTATTCCACCACGTTCTAGAGTAAGATAACTACCAAAAGCATTCGTTTTAACTTATAAGTCAACTTTGCAGGTCAACTGGTTGTTTTAAACTAGAAACGATGCATCTCTACTTGAATACTACTTTTGAAGTTTCTTATTAATAGGCGTTTGAGATTGCTTTTGAATATAATAGTATGCGGTTTGAAAACTCGAAAATCACTTTTGGATCAGCTACTCTTCAATTGATTATTTTGCGCTTAGGATAATAATAATAATCAGAAACAGATGATTGATTTCAAAACGCTGTTGTCACATTCTAATAAGCTGCTCTTAAACTGATCACCCTGAACTGATTATTTCACCCTAAAACAATCAGATAACAAACATCTTGCTCCATTTAAACACCGAAAACTGGTTATTTTCTATCTGAAAACATCATAACCAGATAATATATTTTAAAAATCAAAACACGACAGTTTCAACGTTTCAAGATATTGGTGAAATGTGGGTTGACCTGAAACACTTCCATCCAGTTTTAAAAAAATGAGTTTTTTTTTTTTTTTTTTTTTGTGGAATATGATTACTAATGATATTAGTTTATTTATATTATATTTCTTAGAATAAGATGATCTATAAGGTTTTATGCATTAAGAATACACTTCACCCATTTGATCCATTACTATTATAGCTTGACCTGTTAAAAATAAAAAAATAAATCTGTGCGAACCACTAATGGGTTAAAAATGGCACCCCTAATTATAATCTTTTCATGCAGGGGTGATGAAGAGAGTCTGATTGTTGATGGTAGTGGCATCAAAAGCGGCGATACATTTCGTTTATACTGCCCAGATCCTACGACTGCTATATCTTCTACTGCCAATGCCTCTGCCTATATCAGATCTTTCAAACAAGGGAGCACCACTGGCGGTGATAAGAGGGAGGTGTTTGGCGGTTATATTTTCAGTTCTTGGCGTCGGGGTATGCCATTCTTTGTCCAACCAGACTTTGACAGCTCACCGCTTCGGGACAACTTTCCTGGCGTGACACTTGGCGGGATGTTCTCTGTCCTGGAAATTGGGCGTGACGATTCAACTCTCTATGCTAAAGAATCTCAAGAACAAAATTCTGCGGGTTGTTGTGTGCATGAGTGCGGTGTTGTCTATTTGATCATGTCTTACACTCCATAGAAAAAGAAGTATGCTACTTTTGTGTTGGGACTTTGGTGTCTATTGCTCGAGTTTAATAGATTTTGGATGTGGGATTGAACAAAGCTTCAAACATTGTCCGTGTTTCAGTGTTTCTATCATATGTTATATGTGTTAGTGTTCCAACTAATAGCCTGTTAAGAAAAAGAGCCAGCCCAATTGACCTTCCTGCTAGCCCAGGTCATACAGCTACTACCCCCTTTAAGATAAGCCCATATTAATGCCCTCAAAAGTCCCGAGATTGAGTCCATTAAGATTTTCCGTTCCACCAGGCCCAATGGATATTTCCACTAGTGGATAGTTTGATCTAGCGAGGGATGAGCTCGTACCACACTACCAGTACCGAAATTCACCAAATATGGGTACCGGTACTGAAATGTTCGATATGGTACGGTACTCGGTACAGGATTGGTATTTATATGTAAAATTCAGTAAAATACAGGCACCGTACCGAACTGAAAATTAGCAGTACCGAAAATGACCAAAAGTGGGTGCCGAATCAGTACCGAATAAATATTATATGTTGGAAAATCATCTGTCATTTTTTAATTATTTACTTTAAATTCAGAATAATATCAAAAGTTCCAACTTACAATTTTCATACTAATACATGAATGAAATAAAAATGGAAGGGAGATTGTTATTTCCATCATATGAAACCATGGACAAGATTTTTATGCAGTATAAGACAAGATTAGATAGCAAACACTCTGTTCATGCAAGCAATAACGTCACGACTTTTGTTCTTGAGAATCTTTAACGTATGAGGCCAAATCACCCCGCCAAATTCCTAGGCGGCAAACTATCCCGCCAAGTGTCACGCCAGGAAAGTTGTCCAAAAACGGAGAGCAAAAAACATTTGGTTGGCCGAACAATATCTCACCCCGATCAGAACAATTGAAAACAAGACCACCAAACACCTCACACTTATCACCGGCCGTGGCACTCTCTTGCTCGAAAGATCTTAAATGATTAGAGACATTGGCGACAGAAGATAAAGCAGCACTGGAATCTAGGCGGTAAAAACAAAAGATATCGCCTCTTTTAATGTCTATACCATCAACAATCAAACTCTCTTGGTAATCCCTACATGAAAATGATTATAGTTAGCATACATGTGACATTTGTTGACCCATCTAATTATGAGTGGTTCGTACAGATCTTTTTTGTAATTTCTTAACATATCAAGCAAAAAAGCTAGCTATTATGGAAACGGGTCAAATGGATAAAGTGGCATATAACCTTCTAGGTCATCTTGTTCAAAGAAGTAGAAAATAACTAAAATAATATAATTTGTAAGCCTTTTTGGAACACTAATGTTTTAAAAAATTGAACAAAAGTGTTCCGAATTTCAACATATAAAAAAATAAATAGTATGCAAATTGTGCCCAAACTTACCGAAGGGACAATTGGGGGCCGTTTGAACATTTGATCATGAAGATTGTATTTAGATGTTCGTGGGAAACGGGTTCGGGTCATAAACGGGCTAACATGTTATTGGTATGGTTAAAAATGTGTATAAATGGGTTTAGTCCGGTTAAGCGTGTATGACAGTATGACATAACACGTTTAACTTATCGTGTTAAGTAAATTAACATAATATGTTTATGTCACTTATTAAAGCGATGTAGTTATACCGATTATAACTGAATATTGATTTATTTTTTATAAATTTTATTTGATTGTTTATAGTTTTTGACCATGTTTAGTGAGTCGTCTTGATAATCGTGCTAAACATGTCATGTTATGTAAATGTTTATATTTAACATGGTTTAGTGAGTTGTGTCGTGTCATTCATGTTATGAACTAGTCACTTAAACCATTTTAAATGTGTCATGTTGTGTATAGCACACCTATTAAATATGTATGTGTTGATTGTTTAAGAAAATTACACGTATAGTTAAACGTGTCATGTTCGAGTTAACTAGTCGTGTAAAACGTCACGTGTTATTATCTTTAACCGTGTCTAATTATGACCACTCGTTAAAGTTAGAAAGTGCGGAGTGCACACTCGTTCAAGACTATTGTGATTTTTTTTCTAACCAATGAACCTCAGGGGTTCAAGAGGGCAGTGCCTCACGCGAGATCCAACGGAATGAACATGAGCCCTTGGTCGAGATCTCACTGCATAGTCAACGACTGACCCCCATGACATACGAAATTCCAATTGGTATAATTGTAAAACAAGGTTTCCAAGATCGAGTACTCCCCGAGTAGTCGCTACAAGGTAGGCTGCCGAGGCGACTTTCTCGGACTCCGCCTAATTACTCGGAATCGGTCAAGCGCGGTCAACTTCAGCCAAAATCGTATTTAGTAGGTCAACTCGGGCCGAGTTTGACTTAAAAGATAACAAAACATAATTTCTATGCTTATTATATTAAAGAATGAATATCATTTTCACGTCTTTTTTATAGATATTAGTAAATTTATGTTATATGACATATATTTGTTTCCAAAAACTAATTTCTTTATAATTTAACATGTCCGAGTACTCCCCGAGTACTCTCCGCCTAGGCCGAGTACTCTCAACTCCCCGGTCGACCGACTAGGGAGCGCCTAGCGACTTTTGCAACCAGGTGATTACCATGTTGAAAGGCAGTAGAATTTGCTTTCGATGACGCATGGTTGTTTGGTTGGAACTAGTCATAAGTAGGATTATGTTATAAGTAGTAACTACATGGTCAACATCAATTATGATTAACAAGCTTATTTGCAACACATCCTATGAGCAATAACTAGGCGATCAAAAGAATCTTCGGCCATCAGTAGCAACTTGGGAGATCAATGATACACATTTTCGCAACTTAAACACACATCATATTCAATTAAGATTTCAAGAGTACTATCGAAATGCTATAATTTGAGAGTAATTCATACACGATTTAGATAGTCTATCACCTTTTAAAATACAATACCCACTATGATGTGTATATTGTGTTTCTATAAAGATGATGTTAGAGCATCCACATGAGTATTTAGTTTTACATTTATTTCCATCTTGTATTGAGTTATTTCATTTGCATTGAAAGGCTAAACGGGTCGGTTTAATTGTATTATGGGTTGGATGATGGATATATCATGTATCGGGTTAAACGGGTCGATGAATTAATCTTTAGGTCCTTCAAACACGGTTATAGGTCCCAGATTTGCATTATATATATAGAAAATGCCACGGACCGTTGTTAACCCTCAAAACAAACCATAAAGAACTACAAAACGGACCGTATAAATCTCAAACTGTTTGAGTCGACCGACTTGCTACATTTTGATTGGTTAGATTGATTTCAACACTTTAAGAACACCCCTACCGTTTGTTTACATATGATATAAACCCTTTTTAAAACACACATTGAAACACCACTAAAATGACAATAAGATCGTATATTTGTAGCTAGAAATATAAGTTATGTCTTTGGATAGACTTATTATAGCTCGCTGCGACAAATTAAATACCAGAACACACATTATTCTAACATAAAACGAAATTAAAAATAGCGAGCTAATGTAAGTAGACGTTATATTGTAGTTTGTGTCTACTTAGGTTTGGTAGGCTTGACCTTGACGGTGGTTGCACCATCGGCCGACTGGTTGAACTCATTCCAAGCATCAATCCATGTAACCATTGCATCACTAAGCTTCTCAAAGTAAGGATCAATCGAGACAAGTTTCTCCTTCACGAGCTTTGAGAGCTCGATGTAGCATTTTTGTGCGGTTGTGCATTCTTTCGGGAGGGTTACATTTTGAAAAAATGGAATGATATCTTCTTGCCAGAAGAGGCCTTTGAATTCTTTCTGTAAGTTGACAAATGGGTTGCTTGCTTTGCTATGGGAAAGGTATGGTAACCCGGTTTTCACACCTAGCCCCAAATGGTCACATGTCACCTACATTTTCACCATAACTTGATCAATATATGGACCCAAATAGCTTTTGAATCAACTAACCAAAAAAACATCCATTATAAAGTAATGAAATAAAACATCCATTATAATAATAATAATAATAATAATAATAATAATAATAATAATAATAATAATAATAATAATAATAATATTAATAATAATTTATCAACGGGTTGATCTGAGTTATGTTTAGTTTTAACTAGTAAAAAGGTAAAAACAAAAGGTTTGAAGTAACGAAGCAAAACCATGAAAGGTCTCAATATGGACCCGTTTATTTATGAAATGATTTGAATGGGCCAAGCCTAACTAGCCCATCATTTCGCCTGACCCGATCAGCTTTGCTAAAAAGATTATGGTTTTGACCCAACCCGATTTGAGTCATCCATTTTGCCACCTCTAGAAACAATGAAACGCTAAAATAGTAAAATACCTTAGCGCACCAACCAGCCCACATGTCATCATATCGACTGATAGGATGACCATGTCCCATGAGTCCAAAGTACATGGCGGGCCCGATGAGTTCCCTATCGAAAGCAAGGTTCATCGCACACATAGGGAAAAGGGTCCCTTTGGGGATGGTCATAACAGCATCCACATACCTACAAATATCAAACATTTCAATCACATAACTAGACAAATTAAAACAACCAATCCTTATTATTTGAAACGAAAATGGACCAGGTGGACCTTGTGTTGCGCTCACGAGGCTTGACGAGTTGAGTCGGGGCATCGTAATCTGGGATATTAAGCCAAAGGCCATGAGAAATGGCTGTGGTGACACCCTCCCTTAAACTGAAGGGATACCCCCTCACAAAATCAGCACCTTCCCTATATGGGTCATACAATGTGTTGAAAAAAAAAGGTGTTGCTGGTGTTGATAAGTTGTGAATGTGTTGTGCCAATGCATTTATCTCTTTTCCACTTGGATCCTTAGCAACCTTCATTTAATACAAAAATAAAAATAAAAATAAAATAATAATAATTAATAATAATAATAATAATAATAATAATAATAATAATTAATAATAATAATAATAATAATAATAATAATAATTCAACATTCATGCACATATAATAAAGTACCTTAAATAATGCTAACAATGTTTAACACGTGTGACATTAGTTATATACGAAAACTGAGTTTGTGACAAATTTGCAACCGGATTTTTTTTCACATATTTAAGACCGATATTAATTTATTTTATAAATTAATTTAATTTAATTGTAATTTTTATTTATTTTAAGACCGAATTGCTATCGAAACAAGACAGTCGTAAAACTTGCGACCGTTTTGCAACCAGAAACTTAGTTGGCACCAGTTTTGCAACCGTTTTGATTTTCATCGCAAACCGGTTGCTAATTTTGCATCTACTTGTTACAAAATACCCAGTTTTCTAGTAGTGAGAAGATGTAGAGAAACCAAAGAGCTTACAAAGCAGTCATCATCAATGGTGAAGATATACTTCTTCTTGGAAACAAGAAACCCGAAGCATCGACAAGCGCCATCCTTGAACGAAATGCAGCTAGCTTTCGGGCCAAGGATCCGATTGATATCATTACGGTTGTAGAGTTCGTAATCGTATCCTTCGGGTACTCGGATCTTTATGGATGGATCTCCATCTTGAACAATGATGAGATGGTAAGGCTGGAAGAAAGGCCTCCATTGTTCAAGGAAATCGAGGTTTCGGATGGTGGGGATGACGATGTCCACTTCATTAACCAACGGCGGTGTGACGACAGTTGCCGGAGCATACATGGTGGTGATGTGGTGGGTGAATATGTTCGATGGAGAAGGGGGTATTTATAAGTGTAAGGTAGGAAGAAGTTCTCATGGGGATGGAGATTTTTCGTACAAGATACTACAAAGTTTACTTAAGTAGAATAGGATAGAATCTTGCGTATGTTTAATAAATTTGATGCATATATTTACTAAATGGGTTAGAATCTCGTGTGTTATACGGGTTAAAAACATGTAATGCTGTATATTTAGTCATATAAAGAATTATATTCGTAATGCATTGTAAAGTTGAATAAACTCGTGTATTATACCAACAGAACAAAATATAATCTATATTCACAAAACTTTATAATTAATATATTGTTCATCTTGATCATTTAAAATCTTATAATATCATTATCTCTTTTAATTACAATATATTCTATGTAATATGATAATTGATATATAATTAATTACACTCATACCATCAAAATTGATAATTATGCAAATGAATTTGATATAAATCTATTTATTAATTTTAGACTCACACACAAAACTTTATGTAACTATATAATAGTTGTTATTATAGATTTTGAACAATTGAGATGAGCTATATATTAATTAGATATATTTTTTTTTTTAATTTGAACAATTGAGATGAGCTATATATTAATTAGAATTTTTTAATTAAAACATAATTATTTATAATTAAGTAGGAGAGAGAGGCGGGAAAACTAAAAAAAAATAGAAGGCTCCAATGAATAACATGCATCCCCTATGGTTTCTTTTATTATATACCATCCAAGTGTCTAAGCGAATCCAATTTAATTGTTTACTTATTCAATTTCAATGAGTGAATTTTCAAGTTTAACCAACTCATTAATATATAGTTCATGTTAATCATCCAAAATCCTATAATATCATTATCTCTTTTAATTACAATATTCTATGTTATATGATAATTGATGATATAATAAATTATACCTTTATCATCAAAATTGATAATTATACAAATGAATTAATATAAATCTAATTATTAATTTTACACTCACACAAAAGTTTATAATTAACTATATATCAATATTTTATGTTATATGATAATTGATATATAATAAACTAGGTTAGAACCCTGTGTATTACACGGGTTGAACAAATATAGTTTTATATACTAAGTAATAAAATAGTTACATCTTTTAAAAACTCGTGTATTGCACGATTTGAATAAACACATGTCTTACACGAATAATGTAATCCGTTAAAACATATAGTCATCAAAATGTGTTTTCTAACAAAATGAACTTTGAGGTACTATTTACTTATTGTAACATGTCACTTTATTTTTATTAGGTTAAAGAGTTGTGTATTACGTGGTTTATAACATTTTACTTTGTTTTTTTATTTATTATTAGGTTAGAAACTTACGTATTACCTGATGTTGGAAAATCAACAGAAAAAAAGAAAAGAAATATTTTAGTAAAAAATATTAAATATACAAGAGATAAGGTGGATATTATGATTTAATATTATTATTTAATTGGAGTGGAAAACGGGATAATGAGATCCTTTATTAGAATTAGGATTCTAAATATACCATGTATAAAAAATATATATATATGTTCTACATGTATTGAATAAATCCTTTTACCGAACCAGTTGATTAAAATAAATATTTTTATTTTAATATGTGGTTATCAGTTATCCTTGTCCTTATCATCAAAATATAAAAACAATTAAAACTACCAATTAAATAAAAATTATACCTTTATCATCAAAATTGATAATTATACAAATGAATTTAATAACATAAAATATTGTAATTAAAAGAGATTATGATTCTAGTACTTTATTATAATTTTAAGAATTTACAAACATAAAACTGCTTGCATTCACATTTTAAAAGAAACCAAAGGATAATTCTCAAAGATTAATAGTTTCTTTGATATCACTGACTGACTGGCCAAAACTTTCTAATTAATTAATTGGAATATTGTAATTAAAAGAGACAAATGATATTATAAGATTTTGAATGATTGAGATGAACTATATATTAATTATTAAATATCTTTTAATTAAAAGATAATTATTTATAATTAAGCATGACAGAGAGGCGGAAAACTAAAAAGTAGAGGGCTTCAATGAATGTCATGTATTCCCTGATGGTTTATTTTATTATATGGTAAGTATATAGATGAAAAAAGTTGTATGTTTAAAAACATGCATGGATTAAATAACATATAATATAGTATAGATGAAAGAAGTTATATGTTAAAAAAAATGCATAGATTAAAAAGAGTTAATTACATAGTTAGTCCCTTTGGTTTATACAAAATAACATAATTAGGTACTAATATTTTAAACTCACCTTTTAGGGTATTAACTTTCATTTTATAACGTTTGGAGGTATTAACTTCTAGGATATTAACATAGTTAGTCACTGTGGTTTGCACAAAATAACATACTTAGGTACTAATAGAATGTAATTTTAAACCTACAAATAACGTTAATACCTCCAAACGTTACAAAATGAAAAGTCAATACCCTATAATGTGATTTTAAACTATTAGTACCTAAGTATGTTACTTTGTGCAAACTACAGGGACTAACTATGTAATTAACTCGATTAAAAAAATATAATATCATGTGTTAATACATACAGTTGTTAAGATGTTTTTAAAAAAAATGAACTTTAATGTGACGTTATAAATTCTTTTTCAAGTGTGTATTAACTTTTTTTATGTAATTAATAAATATTAATTCAGCTTAAGTATACTTATTTATTTAAATATCATTAACACAGTTTAGTTAATTTAAAATACAATTATAAACATAAAAAATAAGGACGAAAATTTGGATGTTTTAATACCATCTATTTTTTGTTTGATATATTTTAACCATTCAAAACGTCTCATCACATTCTGAATTATTTTAGAAATCACTCACAGAAAAAAACATTTATGATAATTATTCTTCCTTTTTTATAATATCTTAACAAACATAATTTTGAATTTATTGATATTTAGAGACTTAAATATAAGTTTTTAAGTAAAGAAGTAAGTTTATTTAGAAAAATTGATAATTAATTTCATATCAATTCTTTTGTTAATCAATATAAAAACTATCAATAATTAAATAATAAATTTCTATAATTAATTAGAGAGACATACGGGAAAACAAAAAGTAAAATGCGCAGAACCATGACAATTCTCCATAAACCTTTTCTTTTATTATGTAGATATAGATATGACGTAAATGTAATCATGTAATGAGTTTGAAGACAGGGATGAAATTTATTTGGCCCGGTTACTTATTGAACACAAATGTAATGTAATGTAATGTAATGGTACATGCAGTTTTTGATTTATTTTAGTATTCTTGTGCTTCAATATTTTTCATGGTACAACGATATTGTACCGGTACCAAACGACTATGACTCGTACGCTACTCAATATAGAATCGTTTCGGTCTAGTACTATACAGTTTTTTAAAATGTTATTATATATTTTTTTTAATTATAATGCGTCTTATTAAAAAAAGGATAACAACTCATCTAACTTATAATAAAAGACTCCAAATAATGCCACATGACATTCTCTCCTTCAACCTCAAAAATTTTATTTAAATTTGTTTAATAAATTTCTTTTAATATTAATATTAATTAATAACCAATATATGGATATCACTTATTTTTATCTTTAACTTTATCTAAAATTAATAAATAACTTCAATTTTGCAATTTAGACCTTTTGTTTTTTATTTTTAACCAAAAGTTTTTCATCTTTTGCAATTTATCCTAAAAAAAGAGTTAGGATTAAATTGCAAAAGATGAAAAACTTTTGGTTAAAAATAAAAAACAAAAGGATTGCAAAATTGAAGTTATTTATTAATTTTAGATAAAGTTAAAGATAAAAATAAGTGATATCTATATATTGGTTATTAATTAATATTAATATTAAAATAAATTTATTAAACAAATATAAAAAAAAAAATTATGAGGTTAAAGGAGAGAATGTCATGTGGCATTATTTGGAGTCTTTTATTATAAGTTAGATTTTGGTCCACCATACTTTTCATCTTTCCCAAGTTTTTCGTTTCATTCTAAATTTTGTGAGTTAACGCACCGCAACGTGCGTGTGGGGTTCAACATTTTTTCGTATGTTTTTTTCCCGTTTGACTGGCCCGTTGCGTCACATCTATTTTTCTGCGTTTGACAAGCTCGTCCTTCACGCGGTCCTCGATGCACTTAATTATTTTTTTCTATATTTTACGTTTCGGTTTAATTTCTCAGCAATGAGCGTGCGCGATTCAAAGATTTTACATCTGCTTTTCGCTCGGCGTTATTTTTTTTCCCGTTTTTACTTATTTTGTTTTTACGAGCTTTTCCGGTGTTGGTGGTCGCTGACAATATAACATTGCTACTACTTAACACAGTTTTATAATAAAAACTGCAACGCATGGGCTTAATACTAGTTATATATACTATATTAAAAGGGTATGTTGGTGGTATTTCCACCACCACCCCCTCAACTTTTGGGTTTTTCTTTTTCCCCTCTTTGAAATTTACGGTTTTGGCCCTTATGCTTTGTGTGTTGTTTCTTAAATACAAACTCCTTTTGCAATTTACAGTTTTAGTCAAGTTTTAAATTTTGCGTTATACCCCTCGCAGTATTACTCTCTTTTTACACCTTCTCAACTTCGAAAATTTCAATGTACCCGCGTCGCAACGCGCGCGGGTAATTAGACTAGTTATAATAATTTATATATATATATATGCCATCTATACTACATCACTTTGTGACAACAATGTAAGGGGGTAGGGTGGTCATCACTCACTCACAACACCCAATCAAGTTCTGTCATGTCATCACCATTTTTCCATCACTCACAACCTTTTTAGTGGCAATGCGCATCACTCACAACACACAAAAATAAACCCTCACACCCACTCACATCATACCTTCCATCACGCGTGAACTATATCATGGAAATGGAAATCCACGCGTTGAAGTTGAGCGGTGGGTTGTGTGGTTGTTGCAGTTCATCACTCGTGGAAAACTTCTATCACGGAGAAAAACATTCGCACCCCAGTCCCCTAATTTCAATCTAATTTTAAAACACTTAAGAACGATGTTGTTACATTTGATATAAGTGTTGATACATGAATAACCTGTCATTTACAATTTTGTCCCTCTGCATTTTAGAATTTAATAATGTAAAGTAATAACTGGAAAATAATAATGTAGTGTTATTACATCTAGCATTAATATTTATAATTTAATACTATTTGATAAAAATTATTTTAATGTTTATAAAGCTTGTTTAATAATTTAGTGTAATAAAAGTAAAATAATAATGTAGTGTTATCACATCTAACATTTATATTTATAAATTATAATGTTATACTATTTTATAAAGCATTTTGATTTTTATAAAACTTATTGCACTTTGAGTTTTAGGCATCCATGTCATATCCTAATTAACCCATTTTTTTTACAAACATTGAGTTAAATTATAAAATTTTAGTTTAGTTTAAAAATGAGATTTTAAAATGTGGTCATTTTAACAAGATCAAACACTCAACATAAATTATTCATTTTTACATTTTTACATTGATATATCATAGATATATAAGGACGTGTGCGCTCGTTATTGAAATCTAACTTTACAACTACAAATTTTTGTAATAGTAAATTTTTGTCATCTTAAAACTGCTTTTCTTTTAACACAACGTCTTATAATAAATAAGTATTAGTTTAGTAGGTGGAATGTTAAAGAAAAAAAAATTATAACGAACTTTATTAACTAATATGGTGTATGTTTTTAGTTATTAAAGAATTAAAACTAGAATTACGACCCGCCGCAATGCGGCGGGGATTCTTAAGTTATAACTAAGTCAATTTAGGACGCGCACGTTATGTTGAAACTGTCAAACGGGGAAAAAATAGACGATGTAAAAACGTTCACCCACACACGCACGTTGCGTCATGTTAACTCGCAGAATTTAAAACGAAACGTAAAAACGTTAAACCAAAGATGCACGTTGCGATGTGTTAAGTCATAAAATTTAGAACGAAGTATAAAGCGAAAAATTTGCGGAAAATGAAACTATAAAGGACCAAAGTTGAAAGTTAAAAAAGTTGTGAGGATAGATTGCAAAAGGTAAAAAATTTTGTGTTAAAATTAAAAAAAGAAATAGTTTTGGATTAAAAGTAATTTATAAAATACTTTTGGGTGAAAAGTACAAAAATCAATTTTTTAAAAAAAAAACCCAAAGCCAAGGTTACAACAACTATATCATAATCATTTTTTCTTTGAGAAACCCCCAAAGTCAAGATTACAACACACAAGTAAAAAAAATCATAGTGGTTAAATCGCAAAAAATAGAAACTTTTGAATTAGAAGTGAAACTTTAAACTTAAATTGTCAAAGATTAAAACTTTAGGGTTAAAAAGGAAACAAAGATTAAAACTTTAAGATTAAATTGTCAAAGATTAAAACTTTAGGGTAAATTATCAAAGATTAAAACCTTAGGGTTAAAAAGGAAAATTCTATTTTTTTTTTGAAAAGCTTCCAAAGCTATATGTACAAGTTCCATATGCATAAAGTAGTTGGTAATTTAGATATGGAATAATATTGAAAGCATTATTTGTATTAGTTAAGGGTAAAAATTGTCTGGTGGGGTAATTTATTTTTTTAATCTTCTATTATAATTTCGACAACACCAACTTGATTAAGATTTGGTGTAAAATAATATAATTTAATTTTCTATGGAAAACCAAACATGTGAAATTTATGTAATGTGTTAAGTTTATTCTAAAATTAACACCATTTTTTTCATTTCTCAAGGTGGATTCACTATGTAATTATTTTAATTTATTTTTGAGAAATGAAAAAAATGGTGTTAATTTTAGAATAAACTATGTAATTATTTTAATTTATTTTTGAGTAAATTACATTTTTAGCCCCTGTGGTTATATTAGTTTTACTATATTAGCCAAAAATAAGATTTTTTAACATATGTGCCCCCATGGTCTCTATAACTAACTTTTTTGGCCCCTGGGTCTAACTCAACCCCAAACCCTGGTTAATTATTAGTCACATGACATGCACATGATGAGCCCTAGGTTTTGGTGATTATATCAGTTTTTTTCGGAAATGAAGTGTTTGAACTGCTATTGCTATTTCAAAATCCATTGATTGGATAGATCTTTGGTAATTCTGTTTAGATCTGTGATAAAATACCTGTAATGTGTAGCTCTTGGGGATTAATTTTTTTTTTTTTGGGGGGATTTGGATTACTGTCAAGAGTTGAATAGAGATGAGATTTTTTGATCGAATACAGGTACCTCATGGATGTTGTACCGTACTTTATTATACTAGTACCGACGGAACGTTCCCGGTATTTATTTACGACTATTTTAGTGATGTGTTCTTGAAGATTTGGGTTTGAAGATGACGTGTTCTTGAAGATGATGGGTTCTTGAAGATTTGGGTTAGCAGATGATGATGTTTAGATGATAATTTATTGTTTTATTTTTTATAAAGTCAGTAAAAGTAAAGGGCATGAGAAATTACCAATTACCTATCATGTGCATGTCATGTGACTAATAATTAACCAGGGTTTGAGGTTGAGTTAGACTTAAGGGTCAAAATAGTTAGTTATAGAGACCATGGAGGCACATATGTTAAAAAATCTTATTTTGGGCTAATATAGTAAAACTGATATAATCACATAGATCAAAACATAATTTACTCTTTATTTTTACATTACAATGGTTTTGGTATTTCTTTTATCCCTAATTATGTTAGCGTTTTACTCTCAAATGATGATTTTCATATAAAAAACAACTTATAATTTTGTTCAATCATGTGAATAAATTACTATATATGTATATAGAAAAAAAAAATTAAAGTTTGGTTTTTATGTGTGTTATTCCATGAGCATATTTATTTCTAATTATTTAAGTGTATTATATAACACCCTTGTTATTATTTTAGAGGTTTTCGTATAATTAACGAAAATAAACATGTAATTACGATTGAGTATCCTTAGAAAATACGAGTAATTTAAAATTTTTACAACTTAAAAGTTTTCAACATTATATAAATAAGTTCGTCGTTTAAAAGTTACGACGTAACGCCGTGCGGAAGCTTTAATCTTGTGTGTTCGGTTCTTCTTCGAGCTTGATCTTCATCCGGGCACTCTTGGTGATCACCTATGATCAAAACCAACTTAAAAGTTAGTTTTGATAGTTAAATAACAAGTTTAAACAAGTTATATGGGTCAAACAACAAAATTAAACATTTTTGGGATTCAGGGGGGGCGTCGCGCTACGCCTAGCCCCCATTCGACAGAATGTTGTTTGCTGGTGCTGCAGATTCTCAGCATAACCCGATTTCACGGAAACGAGCATAACTCTCTCGTTTTTAATCCGTTTTACCCGATTCTTTTTCCTACGCGTCCGTAATTTAACTCTCCATCTAATGGAGTTAAAATCCAACATCCGGATTAAAACAAATTTCAGACTTTTAAGTCTTCGACTTATTACCCTTTTTACCAAATTTTGACCCATTCGCGTTTATATCAAACAAACATGTTTGTTTGATCCCAAATTCTCATGATCTTTATATTTTCGATATATCCTAATATATTAGGTTCAAGTCACGGGTTTCTTATGCAATCTTAACCTATTTTGCATATATACTTGTTTTGACCCGTTAAGGGTATTCAACATTTGCAAGCTTTAAATCACGCTTCTATTAGTTTACATCTTATCCCCATTTTTATACGTATCCCAAGGACTCAATTTAACAAAACGCTTAACTCTAAACAACTCTTAAAAGTTGTTTGCCCAATTTACCCCTCAAGGGCTTTTTGGTCAATTTTAGCCTTTCTTTTTGTAACGAAGGACTTTCGCTAATAGTTGACCAAAATATCACATCTAACTACATCCTTATATTTGCGTACCTGGCTCGGGTCAGTCTATTGACCCGTTTTAATACTTTGCTTCAACAATTTGCCATTTCATAGCAAATCTAATTCGTAAGCCGCTTTTTCCTGTAAGCATAAGACTCGACAAGTGCTTATTGTCGTGATTTATCAAATGGTATTAATATTGCCATTTGACTCGTTTAGTCTAAACGACCAAACATTTTACGCTTATATTACAATGGTATTTATTTACCATTTTATTACGTAAGTCATTTCGGATTCCTTACCATTTAGTTATGACTTTTAAATCCATTTCGTACACGTTAACCCAACATGGCTTATGCCAATTGGTGTCGTTTTAAACTTCAACCCATATCCATTTATACATGACGAAATCACCATTTTCCATTTGTTTTTATTCATTTAGGCCTACTTACAAAGTGGCCATTCAAAGGTTCATTTTACATTTGTCATCTATGACCAAATGTCTATTTTGCATTTTTGATATATTTCGACCCGTACCACTTCATGTCGGAACCAAAGTTCGAATACAACATTTTCCGTAATTGTAAGAGAGAATTAAATGCATATCTTACAAAAAGGGTGTAAGCTTTACTTACCTCTCATCCGGTTTACGCTTTTTGTCTTGTACTTGATTTGTTTGACCCGCTTTGTCCCCAAGCTTCACCTAGCTTGTTAAGTGCCAACTATTATTCATCATTCACAAGGTGGTTAGTTTAATCATGACTTAGTACGATTATTCCACCTTACGCATTTCTATATCTAATTATCATTCATCACATCGTAGGTCAGTTTGACTTTTTAAAAGTCAAATGCCCATTAGTACGCTAATTGCATATTCGAGTTCATCAACTAGTTTTAGCATTCTTTAATTACCCGGTAGGCGTTATCTTTAGGCCACCGGTTTAACCAAAGTTCTAACCAAGTTTATCACATTTCAATCACTTTAATTAGTTCAAGCGATTATCAAGACTAATTTATTCATTCATTTCACAAGAACTAAGGGTTCTCATCTATAAGTGAGACTCGTTCATCATATCACTAGCATTCATCCCAACACCTTATAAAATCAAGTTCTTCATATGAACTAATATACTACACGATTTCATACATCTATTTATATGGACGAAATTACCAATTTCATCATATCATACAAAAACCCACTTCAAGTGATGCATGAGCTCTCACTCAAACTTATAATTTGTTCAAGTATCTAACTTCAACTATCAATTATGATGATTTTTAGAACAAATATATCATCATCTTCACTATTTAGTCAAAACCCGCTTCCTAGTTTACTTGTTAATCACTCACAAGCAACATTATATCAAATTCTTCATAATTTTATCATAACTAACGAAATTAGGCATACATAAACATCTAATTTCATCTTTGGATCATAATCCATCAATTTATTCGCAAGTACCCTACTTGTCACAAATTTCAACTTTAACCAATCTAGGTTTTATGACATACCTTATGATCCCCATGACTAGGTGATCGTTTCTACACATTCATGCATCGATTTAGGGCTCGAATCAAGCTTCAATTTGATGAATTTGTTGAACTAGGGTTTTTAACCCCTTTCTTTCTTCTCCTGGCGGTTACATGCACACACACACACACACCAAGTGTGTGTTGTGTTTTTATTATTTTTTTATGGAACAAGTTTCCCACTTGTCAATATTAGTCCCTCATGTTTTATTTTGATCAAATGAAGCTATATCTCACCATTAGTCACTTAATCACATACTACTAACTAGGTTAATTACTCCTAGTTACTTTAACGGGTTCGGAAAGTTATAACCCGTTATGTCTTAAGTCTCGTTAATTTGGCCTTTTTATATACTTTGTTTTCTCAAAGTATTTATTCCCCTTTTTAATTAATATTAGGTTTATTTATTTGAGTCCTAATATTTACCGGGTTAATTTTTACCACTAACGGTATTTTACCCGTCTTTACTATTAACGTGGTTTGATTACCAAACCCGTTTTTGGGATGTTACAAGTTTACCCCATTAAAGAGGTTTCGTCCTCGAAACCTTATTTACGTAGTTCATTGGTTTAATCAAACAAACCTAGTTTAGTTTCCAAGGCCCCCGTTTCTTTTGGTCAAAGTTCTCATTTATTTTGACGCGCCTGTCTGTCATGTGTAAGGCCTCGCGGGCCGTTACTTACAGCTTATAACCCTTTATCTTTATTGACTGAGTTGTCCCTTGACCACTTAGTCTCGTTAGTCTTTTAACAGGTCTATCCCGCGCTTGTGTTATATGAACAAGCGCTTGTATTTGTTATGACGCTTTCTTAACTTTGAATAGTTTTACGGGCTAGACTAATTAGTCGTCGTCACTTCATACCCCGTAACTCACGTTACAACGTGATCATTTTCTATATTTCTTTTCTTGTCCGTGAGCGTGCCACGTCACGTTTAAGTTTAATTCAACGTTTCTTTATCATACTTCTTCTTTTCGAATGTATCATCTCGCACCTATCGATGTTAAGACCCATACTCTTTGATATTTGTTATTTCCGGATTCGCCTTATAGTATTCATATTTGTTAAAACGTTATTCCTTACTAAAACTGAATTTTAGTTTAACGTTTTTCTCTTTAACTATGTCAATTACTCATACAAGGAAACAACCCATAATTTATTGTTTTCCGTACTCATTTCACGCGGGGAACCGTAAAAAGTTCCCCCACCTTACACTATTGACCCGTAGGTTCCTTCACTTAACCTCGTATGCTATTTCCTTAAGCTTTCACCTCTTTAAGGTGAAGCCCTTATGATCCCTTTGCTTCAATTCATGATCCGTGGGTCATTTTGGCCCCGTAGACCGTTACATTAATTAATATCCCGTAGGTTATGATGATCCCTGTCACACCCCAACCAATGGCGGAAACATCGGGATGAGACGAAGTGTGAAGATTGCTCGAGACATCATAACGCTAATAATTGTGACAAGTATTTAAATAATCATTTCATTTCATTTCATTTCTAAAGAATCAAGTACAAGGTTTTGAAACAAAGTACAACAACATGAATAATAAAATGATACAATACAAATACAATTCTTTCTAAGTGTGTATCTAAGCATCGTCAACATCCACCTGTAACATGTTAAAATAAAGTTCAATGCAAAAGCAAAGGCGAGTATACAAGTTTGATACGTACATAGCAAAAGATAAGTTTTGAACAATTTCTCATAGCAAGCATGTGATTCAAGATAAGCCTTTAAATATGGTATGTGTCTAACATATCAAACCAAGGAAACGCAATATGCTCATGACATAACCGAGATAAAGGGGCGGGTCGTTAATCCTATAGCGCTACATATGTCACGGTTTGGCTCGTACGAAGTTAATGATAAATTCAACACATAAGATAAATCCAAGTTTAAAGCATCAAGCCATCACGTATACAAGCATGTTATAGGAATGTTCATGTGTTTAAGCAAAATGTTCATGTGTAAGTTTGTTGATAGATAAACATGTTACACCCCAAAAGTGGTAAAAGTAAAAAGGGGAATACGAGTATACTCACAAAGTTTGCATATGTTTTCCGACTATCCAATGTGACAAAGTTGACGAGGTTGGAAGGTTGAATGCGTAAAGGTTTAAGTTCAAGCATGTTTAGAGTCGAGATTCGGAATGAAAGTGACATGAAAATATTATATCAAAATATTCATCTTCACACATAACACTTGTATGACACTTGGTAACCACAAGGGTTATAATGATTTCATGAGTTGAACACCCATAAGAATCATAACAAGGTTTAAGTCCTTAGATGATAACCTACTACTTTGACAAATGAATATGATTTCAACATCAATGATTCGAGTGTACATAGATAGTATTTAGGTTGTATAATATACACATATTATTAAGTCCAAATGTTCAAGTATTCAAGTAAGAGGTAGAAGATTACATCTTCATTTAGGTACCTCAAGCTGAGTCATGGGTGTCATGGATGGGGTAGGAAGACAAGGCTTCCATTTAGGTACCCCTTTGATGTTCACCACTACACTTGATGTAAAAACAACCAAGGAGGGTCATGAACTAAGGTCTTTACATGTATGTAAAGTAAACTAACTAATAGAAATCATCAAATCATGTGAGGATTGTATGTTTGGACAACCCAAGTTGTTCCATAATCACTCATGTATCAAAGACTATGTTTGACATGATTTGTGGGTTGAAACCCTAGACAAAACACCAAGTTTATGAGGTTTAATCCTCTGATTTCAAATGTCTCAACCTTGTTTTTAAGCTTAACCAACCATGGGATAAGTTGTAAGTATTAGGACATAGGCATGAGATGTGTTAGACACAAGTTGCATAGGTTTAAACAAGTTTTGAAGAACATAAAAATCAAACAGAAAGTTTATGGACTATTTCGGGGCATTTCCAGGTCTGATTTCTCCAAGGAGAAGTCTAGGAATCGAACACCATGATTATCCAAGCAAGTAGGAAAAAGAATCAAGTGAATCGGATAAGAATTGAGTGAGTTATGCTCATTTTCGTTAAGGGGTGTCAATCTGCTCGAACCTTTGCTTTCAGCTACGGTTTGGAGGATGTTTTGAGAGTTTTTAGTGTTGCAAAAGTGGTAGGGAGGCTGGTTATAAGTGGTATTTATAGGGGGAAGGATTAGGGTTTCGATGGGTTGGGCTTTGGAAGTGTTTAGAAGGGGTTACACCTTGAAACTAGCCCACAAAACCCAATTATATGGGGCTGAATTTTGCTGAATTGGGGCTGCCATATTTCTTTATTTTTTTTATTTTTTAAAACATTATAATGAGTAATTTTGTTAATTAAGTTGTGTAATAATATGCAACAATGTTTCCCCTAACTTGTAACAAGGTGAAATATGAAATAAAACATGATTTAACTAGGTAAAAAGTGTAATGTACAAGTATGTAACATGTTTGTAAGTGACAAGTATATGTCACATATTAGATGATTAACCGTTGTATAAATAAGCATATTATTAGGGGTTTTTAGGTATCAACAATATAAGGACAAGCATGGACATGCATCGTGAATAAGTATAAGTATGAATTACAAATAAGGATTCGATGTACAATGAATTCGAACGTATGAACATGTATGAATATGTAGATGGTGAATTTAAAGAAATACGAATTTTATTTATGATCCAAGTCTCGGATTTTACAACGAAAAGACGACTACAATAATACAAGATTTCCAAAAATAGCATTACAAGGCGAGCTTTCTAAATATGGAAAGTATGAAAAAGCAGGGCGTTACAGTCTCCCCTCCTTTAGGAAATTTCGTCCCGAAATTTATTCAAGAGGAAGACCTTGGAGAAAAAGCATTTTGGCTAAAAGAATCGAGACTTGGGAGTTTTGAAATGTAAGACCCTAATACGTATTTGACTAAAAGTCGCAGCGGAAGTTCAAGCCATAAACTTTCTTTCATTATAAACACCTTAACTTATTTAAAAATTAACTTTAACATAACTCTTTCACATAAATCCATCAATCGACTTATTTACTAAGTAAAAACATAGCTTATGTTTACTACATTATATACATCAACGTTCCCGTACAATCTCACTAGTGACTCGATCCTCGATCTCTGTTCCTTGATGATCCTCATGACTCGTACTACCTGCGCTCACCACATTAAATTCATAACATTAGTACGCATTATAAACATACAAGATTTATTCACGTTTACTTTTGTTCTGTTAATTCTTTACATCCCAGCTTTCCATCTGATCGTACATTCCGTGGTGAGACTTTCTCATTTTACCTGCGTTACACTTCGTTCACAAGGCACATTATTATTACCGTCAATACTCAATTTCATTGAATACATGCGTATATACTTTCATACATACTTACATATGTGCATCCGTTCACACATAACTACTTACAAACCCACGTACCTACATTCATACGTACGTTCCTACATACGTGCATACCTACATACATACATGCATACATGTCTACATACATACCTATTACATGCCTTCTCACAACCCTACATACGTGCACACACTTTCGTACATACTCACTTGGATATATATATACACATACACATACTACCTACATACACACCTACATACATACATACATACATTCATACATACCACTTATATTCACACATACATACATACATACCTTCATACGTATCTACTTAAGGAAATTCTTAATTTAGGATCCCACCTTTGGGTACCATATTACTACATATTCTTTAGGATCCCACCTTTGGGTACCATATTACTACATATTCTTTAGGATCCCACCTTTGGGTACCATATTACTACATATTCTTTAGGATCCCACCTTTGGGTACCCTATTACTACATATTCTTTAGGATCCCACCTTTGGGTACCATATTACTACATATTCTTTAGGATCCCACCTTTGGGTACCATATTACTACATATTCTTTAGGATCCCACCTTTGGGTACCATATTACTACATATTCTTTAGGATCCCACCTTTGGGTACCATATTACTACATATTCTTTAGGATCCCACCTTTGGGTACCATATTACTACATATTCTTTAGGATCCCACCTTTGGGTACCCTATTACTACATATTCTTTAGGATCCCACCTTTGGGTACCATATTACTACATATTCTTTAGGATCCCACCTTTGGGTACCATATTACTACATATTCTTTAGGATCCCACCTTTGGGTACCCTACCCGTTGGCGACGCCCTCTAGTTTTTGCAGTTTTCTGCAGGTTCGTTTCGTCGTCCGTACGCACTAAAACGCACGTAACTTTTGAACCGTTTACCCGTTTGACCTCCCGTTTCTTCCTACATACTTGTAAATTCACATTCTATCATATGAACATAAAATCTTACCTCCGGATTACGGAAATCCTTAACTTACATACATTCGACTTAACTATTATCTAACTATTTAACCCGTTAAGGGTATTCGCGCATTAATTGGTCTACGACTGACCAAACCATCATCCCCACTTCCATACCTGTCCAAAACATTACTCTAATCGAATAACTTGCTTCTAAACCACTTTTAAGTTCGTTTACCCCAAAATACCCATCATGGGCATTTTGGTCAACCTTAAACCCATCATTTACGACGAAAGACTTTAACACATATTTGACCTCAAACATCATATTTAATTCATTACAACACTTTATTACTTACTTGTACTACGAAGTGATTACGGAAATCACTTACCTCGTGCATCCATGTTCGTAACCGCTTCCTTGCCCCATTTCGACCCGTTAGCCTTTCATGCTTGGTCCATGCTAGTGTGGTTCCTATCCTTTCATGTCGTCATGCCATAATAATGTTAGTACTCATGCTTATTCATATTAATACACATTTTCCAGCTCTTATCTACATTGACTTTCACTAACACGCATACAACATAAATTGTCAACCACATTGTTCAGTTAGACAACCTAACGTAATTCATAACATCATCCTTTACTAGCATGGTCATATATTATATATTTAGTACACATTCACTTCTTGATTGAAATTAAGTGATTAATAAAAACACATGGGGAGCATCGCCCGTTCAAGCACAATGTACAAGCTTCTAATGCATAGTCTTGACCAACACATACATTCAATCCCGAATTCTTGTATGAGTTCCATCTAAGGCACATTCCTCAAGTTAGTATACTACTAATTACATCATTATCATGTTTCATTCATATATATCAAGCCATTTCATACAATCTCACATCCTAACTTCACCTAGACATTTCATCAAACACTTGGCGTGCGTACAAGTTTCTAAACATGATGTACAAGTAACCTTCATTCTTTTCTTTCTAATTCTTGTTTTCAATCATCCAAACTACCAATAACAATTCAATCTCATACCATATTCAATATAACTAACAATTTGGTCACATGCAACATATCATATCAAGAATTAAACAAAGATTGGACATGGGTGACATACCCATGTCGCCATTTCTACTAACCCAAGTGGGTTTCATCTCCAAATCTCAATTAACATCAAATCTTGCATAATTCACATTCCAATGATAATTCTAACATATGTTCATGCTTAATTTCATCCCAATTCATGGATTAAGACCTAACCCATTTCGTACAAGATCACCAATCTTAGTTTTTGAGACATACCTTTTGATCCTCTTGTGATGGTGAGCATTAATTCGTGTTTATTCATGATTTTGAGCTTGGATTCAACCTTCAATTTGGACTTCTTTAAGAACTAGGGTTTGCACCCCTTTGTTCTTCTCCAGAGCATTCCACGCACACACACACGATGTATGTGTGTTGTGTGTTGTGATTTTGTTTAATAAAACATAACTTTCCCCCTTGTTCATATATGGTCCCTCAAGTTTGTTCACTTGTTTGCTTTGCTAAACTTTTGACTAGGTATAATAACCTAGTTACTACATTCTATATTATTAAACATGGGGTCTCATTAGCAAATTTAGTAATTCGAGTTTTTGGAGCGTTACTTAACTAGGTTAAATAACCTTAGTCGTTTATTTCATGCTAAGTCATATAAGAACACATGGCAATTATAAACATTCAAGTTTTGGGATGTTACAAGTCTACCCCCCTTAAAGAAGGTTTCGTCCCCGAAACCTTTCTCATTCAAACTAGACCAATTTTACTCTTACCCCTTTCAGGTTGTTCATTCACAATACTTACTACCACCTAAACGCTTTCGGGATCTTGACAAGGTGTTATTCATGCATGAACGTAATTGAACACATCGTTCCTATGCCCTCATATTACGTAAATTGCTTTCATAATTATACTTATGTTAGACTCTGCTCCAGAGCTCTTATTAGTGTCTTTTACTTTGTCTTTTACTTCATAATACTAGCTCTTAACACATATCATCACTAACGTTTCTTTCATCGAGTTTATTCCAATTGTATACAATTATTAACTGTATAAACCTTAGTCTGTGGTTTGTTTCTAACTTCCTATCTAAGCATCTTTCATTCATATATTTGCTAATCGAAATAAATCGATTTATTTCATACTACTCATACACCATACGCTACCTTTCATTTTGATCACTATGAGCCATGTTAAACATTCCATTACTATCATTACTCCCGATTACCTCTAAGCTCATAAAAGGGGTCGATACATTACCATACGCATACTATAATCATTCAAGAACTTATTATTACAGCTAGATTCACCCTTCTTAACTTATTTATCCATACTTAATCCACAAAGACTAAACATTATTTCCATGGTTACTGCTGTTATTTATGCCATGCGTATCTTTTCTACAATGTCTTGTTCAAATGAACATGGCCAACAAGCCGAGCATCAAAATTAGCATTTCTTAATAACATTTGCCGTCTTTTATATTCTATCAGAATTTCCATAGTTACTATCATTTAAGTTCAATACCACCCGAAGATCATTACAAACATTTGAAATTCACTCCTTATTGACATACATTCTTCTTATGTCAATTGTTAAAATTAAACTTTCCATATCATAACATTCATACCCATTCCATCATTCATTTCGTAGGTCGTACCCAATTAACCAATTCATACTTATCTAACATAAGTTAAACTTTTTACTGACCTCATCTCATATCATCCATCGACGATCTGCAACCCAGATCGATCCGCATTCTTCACGAGTACTAGTCATACCAGGCTAGATTTCATTCATCCGCGTAATGCGCTTTCGCCCGTGCACATCCTTCCACCAATTCGTTTGGTTTCATCACATCAAGAGTTCCTAACATTATAATCTACAATTTTTGCGGTTAGCACATTTCATTCAAGCATTCATTATACTAGGTGATTACTCACCTATATTTCCTTTTTCAACGTCCTACGTACAAACTTTAACACATTCCGCATTTCATTCCTTACATGCAATTCTTTTATTCTGGTTCCTCATTTCATCAACCTTTGCAGTTTGACCCTTTCCAGGTCAGGCTGTCATTTCTTACTTACCATAGATGTATTGAGGTACTCTTCGTACTTCTTTCCATTCATGCTTACTTACAAAGACATTCATTACATCGTTTTAGTATTCTTAACAAACTTACCCTTTTTGTTCATACTTAAACCATTGTCTGGGTCATAGCCCGTCATTCATTCTGACTTCTAAGAGTCGATTTCTAACACATTTAACACATACCTTGTTCAAAACTTCCTTCTTTCGTTTTATAACTTAGGTCTGCATGCTCATTACGATCATCCTTTTGTTTCTTTACTTTACATTTGCCCATATGACTCATTTAACATAATCACGGTCAGACTATCGACACTTCTTATGTAGACTAGTTTCGTCTTTTATACCTTAAATATGTTTCGCGGATTCGAATGCATTATTCATACCTTTCGTACCTTCTATGTTTTGAATCCGTCTTGCGGATTCAAACATTGCATTCGCATCTTTCATTCTTTGAATCCGTCTCGCGGATTCAAACATTTCATTCATACATTGCTGATCCGTACTGTCTTACGGTTTCAACATTCTTTGTTCTTATCACTCATACTTTTCACTCTTACATAGTACTCTCAATTTCCCGAGAGTCTTACTACCCATTTCACCGCACGCCCACCTGTTACCCAATTCTACAGATATACCTGCGATAATTACCACGGTCTCACGAACGTCATATGCTTCTTGCGTACTGGCCAGGTGCGCAATTCACATACTAATTCCGTGCCTTCAGGTAATCATCGCCTTATGTCCGCATTAGTGGGTCTCAGTTCGTGCTACATTTTTACAATTTTACCAAGACAATATCGTTGTCTTCCGTTTAGTACTTACCCTCCCAAGGAGACTTTTTCCTTTTTCTTTTAACAACGGTACCCATACATGTCAACATTGTGTACCTGGGGTCCGTCTGTCCATTCGCATCCTTGCCTGCCTTAGCATCCACCTTAGACTGCATTCACGGATCATCCTCTCCAAACTTTTAAGCTTACCTTGCACATAGCAAACCGTTAGCTTCTTCATATGAATACATACATACACGTTTTCATTCCATTTCTACCTTTGGATCTTGATCGAGTCATGGATTGTACAGGTTCCTTATCACAAGAGCACATAGGTTTGAGTTCAAGTACCTACCTTCTCGTACTTGATTCCCTCAAACCAGGGCTCTGATACCAACTTGTAAGACCCTAATACGTATTTGACTAAAAGTCGCAGCGGAAGTTCAAGCCATAAACTTTCTTTCATTATAAACACCTTAACTTATTTAAAAATTAACTTTAACATAACTCTTTCACATAAATCCATCAATCGACTTATTTACTAAGTAAAAACATAGCTTATGTTTACTACATTATATACATCAACGTTCCCGTACAATCTCACTAGTGACTCGATCCTCGATCTCTGTTCCTTGATGATCCTCATGACTCGTACTACCTGCGCTCACCACATTAAATTCATAACATTAGTACGCATTATAAACATACAAGATTTATTCACGTTTACTTTTGTTCCGTTAATTCTTTACATCCCAGCTTTCCATCTGATCGTACATTCCGTGGTGAGACTTTCTCATTTTACCTGCGTTACACTTCGTTCACAAGGCACATTATTATTACCGTCAATACTCAATTTCATTGAATACATGCGTATATACTTTCATACATACTTACATATGTGCATCCGTTCACACATAACTACTTACAAACCCACGTACCTACATTCATACGTACGTTCCTACATACGTGCATACCTACATACATACATGCATACATGTCTACATACATACCTATTACATGCCTTCTCACAACCCTACATACGTGCACACACTTTCGTACATACTCACTTGGATATATATATACACATACACATACTACCTACATACACACCTACATACATACATACATACATTCATTCATACATACCACTTATATTCACACATACATACATACATACCTTCATACGTATCTACTTAAGGAAATTCTTAATTTAGGATCCCACCTTTGGGTACCATATTACTACATATTCTTTAGGATCCCACCTTTGGGTACCATATTACTACATATTCTTTAGGATCCCACCTTTGGGTACCATATTACTACATATTCTTTAGGATCCCACCTTTGGGTACCCTATTACTACATATTCTTTAGGATCCCACCTTTGGGTACCATATTACTACATATTCTTTAGGATCCCACCTTTGGGTACCATATTACTACATATTCTTTAGGATCCCACCTTTGGGTACCCTACCCGTTGGCGACGCCCTCTAGTTTTTGCAGTTTTCTGCAGGTTCGTTTCGTCGTCCGTACGCACTAAAACGCACGTAACTTTTGAACCGTTTACCCGTTTGACCTCCCGTTTCTTCCTACATACTTGTAAATTCACATTCTATCATATGAACATAAAATCTTACCTCCGGATTACGGAAATCCTTAACTTACATACATTCGACTTAACTATTATCTAACTATTTGACCCGTTAAGGGTATTCGCGCATTAATTGGTCTACGACTGACCAAACCATCATCCCCACTTCCATACCTGTCCAAAACATTACTCTAATCGAATAACTTGCTTCTAAACCACTTTTAAGTTCGTTTACCCCAAAATACCCATCATGGGCATTTTGGTCAACCTTAAACCCATCATTTACGACGAAAGACTTTAACACATATTTGACCTCAAACATCATATTTAATTCATTACAACACTTTATTACTTACTTGTACTACGAAGTGATTACGGAAATCACTTACCTCGTGCATCCATGTTCGTAACCGCTTCCTTGCCCCATTTCGACCCGTTAGCCTTTCATGCTTGGTCCATGCTAGTGTGGTTCCTATCCTTTCATGTCGTCATGCCATAATAATGTTAGTACTCATGCTTATTCATATTAATACACATTTTCCAGCTCTTATCTACATTGACTTTCACTAACACGCATACAACATAAATTGTCAACCACATTGTTCAGTTAGACAACCTAACGTAATTCATAACATCATCCTTTACTAGCATGGTCATATATTATATATTTAGTACACATTCACTTCTTGATTGAAATTAAGTGATTAATAAAAACACATGGGGAGCATCGCCCGTTCAAGCACAATGTACAAGCTTCTAATGCATAGTCTTGACCAACACATACATTCAATCCCGAATTCTTGTATGAGTTCCATCTAAGGCACATTCCTCAAGTTAGTATACTACTAATTACATCATTATCATGTTTCATTCATATATATCAAGCCATTTCATACAATCTCACATCCTAACTTCACCTAGACATTTCATCAAACACTTGGCGTGCGTACAAGTTTCTAAACATGATGTACAAGTAACCTTCATTCTTTTCTTTCTAATTCTTGTTTTCAATCATCCAAACTACCAATAACAATTCAATCTCATACCATATTCAATATAACTAACAATTTGGTCACATGCAACATATCATATCAAGAATTAAACAAAGATTGGACATGGGTGACATACCCATGTCGCCATTTCTACTAACCCAAGTGGGTTTCATCTCCAAATCTCAATTAACATCAAATCTTGCATAATTCACATTCCAATGATAATTCTAACATATGTTCATGCTTAATTTCATCCCAATTCATGGATTAAGACCTAACCCATTTCGTACAAGATCACCAATCTTAGTTTTTGAGACATACCTTTTGATCCTCTTGTGATGGTGAGCATTAATTCGTGTTTATTCATGATTTTGAGCTTGGATTCAACCTTCAATTTGGACTTCTTTAAGAACTAGGGTTTGCACCCCTTTGTTCTTCTCCAGAGCATTCCACGCACACACACACGATGTATGTGTGTTGTGTGTTGTGATTTTGTTTAATAAAACATAACTTTCCCCCTTGTTCATATATGGTCCCTCAAGTTTGTTCACTTGTTTGCTTTGCTAAACTTTTGACTAGGTATAATAACCTAGTTACTACATTCTATATTATTAAACATGGGGTCTCATTAGCAAATTTAGTAATTCGAGTTTTTGGAGCGTTACTTAACTAGGTTAAATAACCTTAGTCGTTTATTTCATGCTAAGTCATATAAGAACACATGGCAATTATAAACATTCGAGTTTTGGGATGTTACATGAAACGTTTAGAAAAGTACGAAATTTTGAAGAACGATAAGATAGGAATTTGTTTGACTAAAATGGGTTGAGGCGTTTAAGCATAGGTAAAACGGGTATGCGTGCGCATAGGCAAAGGAGTTTAAATAAGTTTGAATGTGAACGGGGTTCATATGAAAGAAAGGGTAATGGAGAATAATAGGAGTATGGGGTGAACAATTGACACTAAATGAATGCAAGTATATGAATGATATAAGTATTAGATAGACGAAAGTAGCGTGTTAAAGATGAAGTCTCGGCATGGATAATCGGATATGATGCGTTTGTGAGTTGTTTAAAGCTTGTATTAGGTCCAAAAGGTCTGTAAAACACTGAATTTCTCATGGCACGTTTTACGAAAGTTTGGTAACATGGTGAAAACACTTATATATAGGAAGTACCAGCGGCGTATCCACCATGTTTTGACCATGTTACGTCCGTTTCGTCTTCGGTGTCATGTTACGTTCCGTGTATTACCATACGCAGTAGCACACTCTATGGTTCTCATACGCCTATCACTATAATCCCGTGTGCACCCGTGATTATTTTGATCACCGCATGATCCGCATAGCTTGTACTAGTTGTGTATGAATCGGGGTATACATAAAAAAAATTTAGAATGTGTACGTACAAGAATGTAGTATATAAGCAAGTCCATGTTTAAGTATGTGTGGGACCCACGCAAGCGAATCCCTCGGGTTGCGCTCGCGTATAGGTACGAATGTATGAATCATGAGTAAGGATGAAAGTATGAGCATAAGTTTAAGTATGAATACGCATGTATGTATGAGCATAAACATAAAACGTTTAAGTAGTATGTGTACAAGTAGAAGCGTAAAACGTATAAGTACCTATACGTCCCATTACCCAGTTCTTACCTATACTTCTTTACGTCCCATTACCCGGGTTATTTTATTTTAATGTTTTTAACGCATATAACTCCTTTACATAGGTTTATTAATATTTCGCACTTTTATTTATTCGATTCGCGCTTACTTACTTTAGCAAGTGTCATTCTTTATTAAATTTGTTTGACTTGTTCGTGTGAAAATTAATTACTTATGAATGTCAAACTTCAGTCTTTGTTCGACCCGTTCAGCTTTGAAATAGTTGAACGTAATTTATCAAAATTTCTATTTGTAGTATCTTATCGTCCTTTAGTCATGACCCAAAACCCGAGTCTTTTTGACTTTCCATACGCGTTTCTGTTTCTCAGTCTACGCATGCGTTTAATTCCTCACCCATCAACCGGGTGTTTTACCGAAATCGTTATCATTGCACCCCTTCCGGTATGCATTCGATTTACTTGGTCATCTTAGCAAAATCCGTCGCTTTTATTCGACCATGTCTTTTATTCTTTACGTGACCACCATTGGCGGCCTTATTAATTATGAGTGACGATTATCATCGTTATCCTTTCTTTACCATATGTATAACCATTTTTCTTTGAAAACCCCCCAAAGCACACCCCGCGTTGCGGCGGGGCGTAAAACAGTGTCAAATAGTACTAATGTCACACAACCGTCATCGACCATAAAGACTGACTCGGCGTAGGGTATGCGTGTTGCGACGAACCTGCCAAACATGGGAAAATAGCGGTAAAAACGTTGAACCACACATGAACGTTGCGTCATATTAACTCGAAAAATTTAGAACTATACATAAAACGAGAATTTGCGAAAGATGAAAAGTATAAGTGACAAAAGTTGTGAAGTTAAATTGCAAATAATGAAAAGTTTTGGGTTAAACTTAAAAAACAAATTATGTAAGGTTAAAATTGCAAAGGTAAAAACCTTTGGGTTAAAACTAAAAAATCAAGGTTTTTTTTTTGAAAAATACTCAAAACACAATTTACAACTCATAATGTACTAAAAAGTTGATTTTTTGTATATGGAATAATTTTTTAAGATTTAAGGCAATGTTACTTTGACGATCAGTTTTAATATAATTGTTTCTTAAAAAAACAAGCTACAATGTATTTATTAGAACTTTTTATTACTAAACACAATTTTTTATATTGTGATAAAGTTAACTCAAATAATAGAAAAAAACTCTTGAACTGAACTTGTTTTAGGCATATTATGACTATATTTTTGAGTTTTCTCTTTTGTTTGTTACAACGATACATCAAAATCAACCGGGTTCCCATTAGTCGTAACGAACAGGTCTTATGTTAGTTAAGATAAAAGAATGAGTTGATGAGAAATGGATATATAATTACGGGGTTGGTTACGGTACAAACCATATTTATCATACAAACCGTGAGAACAGATCCTAGCACTTAAATAAAAAGTTAAATTAGCACATACTAAAACAGTACATAAAGAGAAAAATGCCCGGATAGTCCCTGTGGTTTCGCCTTTTTTCACCTATAGTCCCCAACTTTCTAAAACTACCTGAATAGTCCCCAAGTTTTCATTTTTTGTTCCCGGATAGTCCCCGGGTCTAACTTCAGTTTGTTTTCTCTGTTAAGGAGGGTGTGAAATGACAAAAATACCCTTTCCTTAAAAGGCCAAACCATAGGGACTATATGGGCATCTTCTTATCTTCTTCAAAACCTTAGCCCCCATTAGTTTTATCTCACAATATACACACACATAACCTGCATAACCAAGAGAGAGAGTGAGATTCGACCGAGAGAGAGAGAGAGAACCGAGGGAGAGAGAGGCGAGATCGAGACGGGTGGTCTCCGGCCACCTGGTCGCGATGGCAGGGAGGTGGGTCGAGTGGAGGTATGGTGGGTGATTGATACGTGATGACGATGGTGGTGGCACAGCGGCGGAGCAGTGGTGTGTGGTACAGTGGCGGCTGGTTACGGCAGACGTGTGCGGCGGCTCCCTTTCCTTCTCCGGTCTCTTCCTGGTTCTGTCGGTGGTCTTCATCAGCGAAGAACCGAGTGGAGGAGGGGGGTGTCTTGCCTGTAAACGTCGCCCGGGTCTGGAATCCGGTGACCGGATTTTGTGTAATGTGAGAGGGAGATCGAGAGGAAGGTGAGATGGATCAGTTCTTCAATTGATTTGTCTGTGTTTTGTTTGATAAATATGTAGATGAGAGCATTTGGGAGGGAAACAAGTGTTGAGCAGATGTGTTTGTGAAGATAGGGTTTTGACGTGTCAATTGTAAGTAGATTTAGACCTTTGCAACTGTGAACTAAAGTGATGATTATGCCAAAAATCTGTAGTGACTATTTGATTATGTGAACTTGTTCTTTTTTATTCTGACATTAAATCCCAAATACACATGATGCGACAATATAATGGCGAGCAAGTGGTGATGGCAGGTGGTCGTCCGATGGTGGGCCAGTGGTGTTTGCAGGTTGCAGAGACAAAGAAACAAATAGGAAGGGGAGAAGGAGTGGGGGTGGGGGGTGATGATGGCGATGTAGTTTTGAGGTCGGTTCGGAACCGAGCCCAACTTTTATCGCAGTTGGCCTTTAGACGGGCGGGTTTTCTCTGAAACTGTGGCGGTGATGGTGGAGGGTGATGGTGGGTGGAGGTTGAAGATGAAGTGTGGTGGTGGGGTTTTATAAATAAATATGAAGAAGATGCCCGGATAGTCCCTATGGTTTGGCCCTTTTAAGGAGAAGGTATTTTTGTCATTTCACACCCTCCTTAACAGAGAAAACAAACTGAAGTTAGACCCATGGACTATCCGGGAACAAAAAATGAAAACTTGGGGACTATTCAGGTAGTTTTAGAAAGTTGGGGACTATAGGTGAAAAAGGCGAAACCGCAGGGACTATATGGGCATTTTTCTCATACATAAATAAAAGTAACACTTTTGAATTATATTAGCAAATGAAAATTAATCAAGATAATTAATTTTAGCACATATTGGAATGATATCAACACTTTTCTTTATGAAAAATTATATCAGTACATTGAAAACAAAAGGAAGATCCAAATAAAGAATTAATTGTTTGTTAATATAATTATAGGGAATTCAATAATTGATATTATTTAGGTTATTAATTTACCATTTTTCTATAATTTGTTGGATGTCACATGACAGTTTTTAAATGGTTCTTTCAGTTTGTATACGAAATGTAGTCTGTATTTGATCATACTCTATATAATTACACATGTTTGGTATTTTTTTTTAACTGAAACGAGGGGTAACAGAATTTATAACATAAATTTTTAAAATTTAGTTTGGTTTAAATGTTTAAATGACGTGATCCTTCACTAAGGCTATAGGGTATGGTCATGATCCTCATGGTCTTTATGATCCTCCACATTAGCGTCATGTCACTTACTTTTAATTCATCATTCGAAACCACTACCCTAAGGGTGTGGTCATGACCCAAACCACTATTCTATTATTTTAATTTATTTGTAAAAAAGGAAAAAGGAATATTAAAAAAGGAAAGGAGGGTCATGGTTGCCATGGTTTAATCAATGCCAACCATGGTGGATAAAACAAGGGGGTGGTGTAGCAATTTACTAATGATCCTACATGGCAATTAATGACCCAACCATGTCCCCCACACCCTTTAGCCTAATAGAGGATTTGTATATCAAAATAGAACTATATGAATATTTAGTAATTATAAGAATACATGTTAAACAACCCTTTGTATTTTGATTTTTAAACAAATTAACAAGCACACGTTATTAAAGAAAAATATATTAGTTAGCATATCAAAATAGAACAATATGAATATTTAGTAATTTTAAGAATACATGTTAAACAACACTTTGTATTTTCATTTTTAAACAAATTAATTAACAAGCACACGTTATTAAAGAAAAATATATTAATTAGCAAATGAAAATAATATTATTTAGGAAAAACATATATGCGCTTTTTCTTCGTCTAACACTCTAACCTCAACACACATTCCATAGAACAGAGATGTGGTGCGCACAATCTGAAACCTTGCCAAATCAAACCATGCCGTGACCACCCATTGTACCCCTCATCCTACGATAACCTTTCGACAGAGGTGTGTGTGAAGCCTTGCCAAATCAAACCACACTTGAGCCTGGCTAACTTAGGCCGCCCCTTTAAAAAAGTTAGTGTGATTTTGTAGGAAAATTTTTTGACCGTCCTCCTTAAAAGTTATACAAGTCCATCTATTTTCTCTTCAGAAAATAAATTTTAGGTCCTGTCACTGGCTCTGAACCATAGTTAGCATACCGGATCATCCAGGGGCTGACCCACATAGAGTCGGTCGGGGTCCCCATACCCCAATGTTTTTAAAGAATGTAGTAGAGTCGATATATTAATTTTCTAAAGGACCCCTTGAAAATAATAAGATGGACCCATAGTATCAAGTTGAAAGATAGTGCAGTGGTAATTCCATGATTGCTTTACCAAGAAGATTGCAAGTTCAAGTCCTGCAACGTAGCTTTTTGTCTTTTTAAATCCAAATTATAAAGTTAGGGCTGCAGCAGTAGCCAGACATTCAGGATTTGTTGTTTAAGTAGTTTATTTGAATTTAGAAATCAAATTACCATGTAAACATTTGTGTGCTATGAATCTAAATTTTGAATTTGTGAGTAAGTTTGTTAAAACTTGAATTTTTTTGTAAGTTTTGTTTTTCATTTTAAAAGACATTGTACTTCTATTTCTATTTTGTGTTTCCTAATGAGTAATCATTATATATATTTGTTATGATATTGTATTTTATTATGTTCTTCTCCCTGCCCTGACCCGAACGACGACCGACCCGAAAATTCAAACGTATAGTTGTGAAAAATCTGAATACCAAAAAAGGTGGACCCCATTCGAAAAAAATCTTGGGTCCGCCACTGGAATCATCTAAGTATGATTGTTGTTGTCAATAACTATACGTTATGATTTGTTATTTTTTATCAAACTGATCATGGTTGTTTCTGTTAATAACTATACGTTATAATTTGTCAATGTTACGTTATAATTTGTCAATGTTACGGGACTTTTTTTATATCAAAATAGTTTGCACCCGAAACGAAAATTCCTAGATGATATTACAAGTGTGGGTAATTATCACCGAACTAATATAGAGGTAACTTGAGTTAAAATGCAAATAAAACGCATTCATTTAGGTTGTTATTATTACGTTCCTCAATGAACAAGTGGTAAGAAATTTCACCACACTAATCAATATCTAATCAAATTTAACCTATCTAACTTAATAAATCATGTATCTTTATATTATTATTTTGTAATTTGTAACTATAATAATAATACTAATAATAAATCATGTATCATTTTTTCTTCAACCACGCCCTTTGAGAAAATTGCATGTTCATTTACTTATCATTTTTAAAGCAAACATTTTTAACCATTTATTATTTTTTTATATCAAAACTTATTTATTTACTAAACACATTTACGAGCAAACTTTGAAATTTAACGTGTTAGATGCTACTTTATAGTTTTAGGGGTTGTTAGGCAGACTTTGAATGATTCAGTTCTGAAACTACCTCTAAATCGATTAGAGGTAGAGTGTGTTTGCTTCACGGAAAACACACATTTTAATGATTTATAAAGCCTCTTAATAGTTAAGTTTTAGAAATATGCTACCTCTGAATCGGTAAGACCTCTTGATGGCTAAGCACAATATTGGTAAAGTTATGCTACAAAGTCTCCTAAATCTAGGAAGGGTACAAAGGCACAATGAATCGCAAAATATAACACAAAGCCCAGAAATATAACATAATGTCGAGGAAAAAAGACGCAATGAGTCGAAAAAAAAAGATACAATAAGTTTAAAGGTGCCCATTTAAATATGCTTGTTATTATTTTAATTATTATTATTATTATTATTATTAAAATTATTATTATTATTAATGACAAAGCTTATAGACTTCTAAATTACACTATATAAATCCTAATCTACTCCTTGCTTGAGATTAAACTCAAGACCTTTCACTAAAAGGTAAAAGCTTGTACCAAGTGAGCTAACCCAAGATTAGCAAATATGTATTGATTAGTATAAATATCAAGAATTATAAAATAAAGTAAAAAAATTAAATAAACAATTAGGCCTTCTTCTAATTATATTAGTCGGCCTCTGGCCCAACCAACTTAAAAATCCCTTAGGCCCAAAAAAGTACCATTTTACTTCCTGGACTTTGGATACAAATAATCTTTTAATAAAAAGTGGAATACCCATAAAATGCAGTTGTCATCATCTCTGAGATATCATTAATTGACGACGAGGCCCACTTATTGCTCAGTGGTCTCGTCTTGGGCTCTCATTTTATTTGGGCTCGCCTACAGGCCCACATCCGGCTTTGTCTCTTAAAGGAGACTATGAATTGTGGCGGGAAAAAGGATGTGATATCTCTTAGATATCATTAATTGCTCGAAATGAAAGAAAGAGGATCTCGCCGGAAACAGTACTTCACCAGCAGCTGGCATCATTAATGAGTGAATCATCTAACCATTGGGGCTCAGACACGTGTCTGAGTTCCCCAATAGACTGATTAAACTGTTAGATGGGAGGAACGGTATCTCCCAAGAAGATAAGTAAAGCTCTTTATATAAGGAGAAGAGTTAGAGAGACATCATTGAAGGTATGAATTTAACACTCCCAATATTAAATACACTCATAACATTTATTCCGAACATTCCTTCGGATCACATTTAAGGCACGTAGCCTAGAATTCACACCACTGAGGATATTTTGGCGATCACATACTCGTCGGAATAAGCTTCTCATTCTCCGGCAAAGTTACTTATTCTCACGCCGGAGCTTGGTCACGGATTCCCCCTCCGGGGTCCTCCGTGATGAGGCTAACGGTGTTCTTTTTTGTAGGAAGACTGAAGACGACGTCGGACCTTTGCAACGTTGACGAGCTCCGTTGACTGTCCACCGGGATTCGGGGACTCGACAGATACAAATAATCTTAATAAAAAGTGGAATACCCATAAAATGCAGTTGTCATCATCTCAGTCTAGAGAACATTTCGTGTTTTTTTTTTAACTGAAACCAGTTCTAACCGGATTTTTTCTTGGCCGGTTTGGCCAAACCGGTTTTGTTGAAACACGGGAGTTCAGATTAGTAGCCGCCATCGTGCACAAATCACTAGTTTCACCAACATCAGTAGTTGTAAGATATTGGTTGGTATGATGATCCAAAAGCTATAAAAGGTATCAAAGTCACTAATGTTACGTTTAGTTTACGATGGTGGGACAAATCTCATCGAGGAAGGATACTAGGCACACAGAACGTCTTGTCTCCACCAACGTTTTTTTATGCATTGATTCCATCAAGCAGTCGGTTTCTAGATCTAATCATCACATCAAAGTCCAACAGGAAAACAGCATATACTTCATTTTTCTATGGGGCGTAAGACATAACTAAATAAACAGCATTGTACCGGTGCAAAAAGCAACCTTGAGCCGACTTTTGTTCTTGAGATTCTTGTGGGATTAAATCGCCCCGCCACATTTCACCCAGACACATGGTCCCGGCGAATGTCACACCAGGTAAGTTTTCCAAAAACAGGGAGCTGTCACCATTTGGTTGGCCACGATGCATAGAAGCGAAAATAAGACCACCGGATACCTCCCATTTATCACTGCCATTGAAAGATCTCACAAGGTTAGAGACACTGTCCGTAGAAGATCTAGCGGTATTGGAATCTGTGAGGTAACACTGAAAGGTGTCGCCTGTTTTGACACCGACGTCTTCGACTAGAAAATACTCATTGTCCGTTCCTGTGCTGCATGAAAATGAGCATAGTTAGAGGTGACAATTTTGACCCGTTAATTATTAAAATGGAAATATATCAAAGGGTAAAAGTGTATTTTTAATGCACAAAATCTCTTAAGTCATTTAGGTAATAGATAATTATCACTGAAAAATTATAGCTTTCTAACCAATTTGCGCACTTGCTTTTGCAAAAAAAAAAAAAAAGAACAACAGGTCTTTGCCTATTTACCACCACCTCTAAGTAGGGCTGGCAATTGGGTACCTGTTAAGACACGATTAGACCTGTTTGACTGAAAAATACACCCTTTGGCTTTTGAAAATTTTAAATTAATTAAAATTACAATGTTAGGATCTATGATTTATTCATCTTTGTACATAAAACTGTTTTATAAACATGAGGTAGAAAGTAGTTAAACGAGTCGTAATCATGTTTGAAACTTATGTTGTGCGCACCGTCAGAAACCTGTTAAGACACGATTTGCCAGCCTTACCTCTAAGAGGGGGGGGGGGGGGGGGGGGGTGTTTCGAGGTTGTGTTTTGAAATAGATTATCCGATTACAATTTCAGATTGAAGGTAACCAATTATGATAAATGACATATGTAATCACTTATAGAAAAAGATAAAAATTATAAAACGAGATGGAAATAGTTATCTTACGATAGAATTCGGTGGAATGCAAGAGACGTCATCCATTTTTCTTTTTCCTGCCCGACGGAACATTTCCTTCTTTTAGTTACCCCAATGTACATAGTAGATAACTCCTCCATTTCCTATTTTTAGAACGCCAAATTTATAATCACAATAAATATTCTCTACAAATAATTCATTTATGCGGTAATAATGAACTAACTTAAGTTAATGAACAACATACAGTAGCTTCAAACGGCCCTTCTCTGTGTACAATGAGATGGGCCATACAACCATACTTCTCTGTAACAGAATCCACCCTGTATGTGGGTCCCACTGGTGATAATCCACTTGACAATGCCGCATGAAATTTAGTTTCCCCAATACCTGCTCATAAGAGAATCATATATTGATGACGTTGCAACGGATTAACACAACAAATAAAATAAATCTAAAACGTGTAATTTTGAATTTACCGGGAGGTTTGTTCCTATCTGCGACAAATACCAAGGCAACAGCATCACAAGCAAGTTCTTCAGTGGCGGTATGTCGGAAATCATAGCAAAAACCACCAACAACGACAGTTTCCGGTGACATGGCATAATCTAAAACAAAGAAGAGATATAAAATATTAAAACCACAAAAACACTTATAATAAGTCCCTGATCTATTGCTAATACAAGAGTACACTCACCGAGTTTTTCCACAGTATTTATGCCTACATGAGGATGCTCTCTCTGTTAATAAATCAAATGAGAATAAAATATGCAACAAGATTAGGTTCTTGAAAAAAGTGTCGTATAAAGTTAATAATACGTACACAAAGAAGTCACGTGCTTACACTGAAAATCATTAAGGCAGCAGGGGATTGACGTCCTGATATAGAAGTCGAGAACTCCCAAATGTCCGTTACGAATTTGTCAATCATGAAATCTTGTGGGTGCTCCTGAGATATATATATATATATAAATATATATATATACACACACACAATTATAGGCATATGATAAGTTTAATGTTGTGTTCGACAAAGTTGAGATTTACTACCTCAACTTGCTTTTGAAGCGAGATTGATTTTACTTTCATCCCTGGTACACATCCAACAGTTAACACGATTCCTCTAATTCCACTCTCCAATTTAGGAATCTGTAGGTTACTTGAATGACTATCTTCTTAACGTTAAAGATTAACATATTTACTAAATAAAAAAAAAAAATACAAAATATGTGAGTAGAAAGCATAGTAAACCTTTTTGAATTCTTCATAAAATGCATCCCTTCCAATAAATCCAGAGGACCAGTTGACAATGACAGGAATTTTGG
The DNA here is from genome assembly GCF_002127325.2 of Helianthus annuus. Lineage (NCBI taxonomy): Eukaryota > Viridiplantae > Streptophyta > Magnoliopsida > Asterales > Asteraceae > Helianthus > Helianthus annuus. The sequence goes on along the minus strand of NC_035436.2, from coordinate 20,195,783 downwards.
AGCTTAGTTTTGTAGTAATCTATAATTCATTCGTAAAATCAAAATATGAAAAATCAAAGCAAGTTGTATGTTATGATTTTTTATGTCAATTTGATACTCATCCCATAGTTGTTAATGGCGAATAGCGACAAATAGCGATAAGGTGCCTATATGCTACATAGCAAATAGCGATAAATAGCAGGCACTGTTTTATAAATAGGGATACATCAGGAAAAAAAATTAATATTATATTATATGTATAGTATATAAAAATACCTTGGTATACACGCTATTTTACATGTATATTTAACAAAAACCTAAAATCCAGCTATTTTATAGCTAAATTTAATTGGTATTTATATTTAAAAATAATAATAATAATAATAATAATAATAATAATAATAATAATAAGTTAATAACTGAAATCCCGCTATATATATGGCTACATACCCTGTAGCAACCTCAGAGGCGGACTTATAGTATTACTAGGGGTAGCACGGGCTACCCCTCAACCTCGTCTCCGTAGTGTAAAAATACCCCTCAACTCCGTTTCCGTTATATAAAGGATATCCCTGATCCTAAAAAAAATTAGGATACCCCTAATTTTTTGGGCTAGTTCCGCTACTGAGCGACCTTCGACCTATACGCTACGCTATTCGCTATAGCGATCGCTATTGACAACTATGACTCGTCCTTGCAAACTTTGAAAAGATAGCATAAATTCACAGAAATTCGTTAAGATTCATCGGTTTGAAATTCAATAACATACGAGTTGGAAAGCCTCTTGCATACTGAACAAACTTCCGACGGAAAGAATGGCAAATTGAGGACGAATTAGCTTCGATAGTACTTCATTTGCCACTTCTTCAATAGCAACCTAATGAAAATTGGGGCACAAAAAGAAAAAAATGATTACATGACATGATTAAGAGTATAAGTTACTACTGGTGTATAATTTAGCGATTGAAATAAGTTACAAGGAGGGAAGGATTGTTCGAGCATGCGGAGGCGAACTTGGGGCGACAAAGGATGCGACTGCAAACATGGTTCCACGAGCGGCTAACGCAATCAGCAGACGCAAAATCAACAGCCGAAAGCCTGGCGAGTATGTTCTGAAGAACGTCTATGTCGAGCTTTTCGATAGTTGTCGGTAACGCCATTTTAGTGATCATTGTAGTGTATAACCTTCACATAATCAAAGATCATTCCTCATAAGAAATAACTTCAAATTTAAACAACAATCCCACATATAACAACCTTACCAATTTCAAGTTCACAGATACAAATATATAATTTGCCTCTAAAATATTTAATAAACTATTGAGTTAAATGCCATTTTAGTCCCTGTTATTTGGGCCATTTTGTCAGTTTAGTCCAAAGTTTCATTTTTCGCCTGTAGGTCCAAAAAGGTTTCACCGTTGCCATTTTAGTCCACTGGGTTAACTTCATCCATTTTTTCTGTTAACGAGAAGGGCAATTCGGTCATTTTATATGGCCGAATTGCCCTTCTAGATAGTTGTCGGTAACGCCATTTTAGTGATCAATGTAGTGAGTGTATAACCTTCACATAATCAAAGATTACATATAAAATGACCGACTTGGTTTAAAAAAGCGTGAGGCGCTCCGAAGCGTTTTGGTTCCAAAAGCTATAAGCGAAGCTTCAAGCACAAAGCGAGAGCTTCACACATACGAAGCGCTCAAAATTAAAAAAAATATATATATATATATTGTACACATCAATATGACCTATTCTACTTGTTAATCAATAATAAACACAAAAACATGATTAAAAACACACTTAACACATAAAAAACATAGTTAAAACATAAATTAAAGTCGAAACACACTTAAAACATAAAAATAGTCTTTAATCAATAATCATCATAATCAAGTACGTATTCATCTCCATCAACATCACTCAATAAGATCATGTAGCTAATAGTTGGTTGAACTCGTGCGTGAGGCAGTTTTTGCACGCTGCACTCAGATTCGTTTTTAATGGTCATTAGTGTTACCTTTTGTTTTCTAAAACTTATGTGCTGCGCCTGAGCACCGTTTTTTGCACCTGATTGGGCTGAAGCGTTGCCTCAAACCAAGGTCGCTTCGCGCTTAAAGCTCACCTCAAAACGCTTCACGTGTTGTGACGCCTCAGAGCAAAAAAAGCGACATTCCCAGCGCTTCAGCGCCTCACGCTTTAAGCTCGCTTAAAGCGCGCTTTTTTAAACCAAGATGACCGAATTGCCTTTTCTCGTTAACAACAGAAAAAATAGAATGGATGAAGTGAAACCAGTGGACTAAAATGGCAACGGTGAAACCTTTTTGGAACAGATAAAAAATGAAACCTTCGGACTAAACTGGCAAAATGACCCAAACCAGAGGGAGTAAAATGGCATTTAACTCTAAACTGTTTCCAAATAACATTTTCTACACTAATAATCATTAACTAGTAATAAGATATACACGATTTAACTAACTACTTGCCAAATATCAAAATCAAACTCAACTTCATCAATTCTCGACATTGTGACTCAAGAACCAAAATTAGGGTTAGCTTACTCACAGGTTAATTCTCAAACACAGTTGTGAAAATTGAAAGGTGTGTAAATAACGACAGAAGGTGTTTGATTACCTGAGGAATGACTGTCGAATCGAGTGGATGAGTGCAACACTGTCGTTAATTTGGTGGTAGCTCAACAATTTAGGGTTCGTTAGGCCCCCATATATAATCCCATATATTATGCTATTGAGCGAAGCAAGCAACTGAGTGTGAGTGGTAGCTCTGTTTTATGTATGTAAAGTGAGGGTGAGAATAAACGGAAGGGGTAGCAAAGAGTTCGGAAATTGTTTGACGGAAAGTTTGTTTATACTCGTTCGTTTAATAAAGGCAAATTGGAAAATAATAATCCCACCATTGTGAAATTGGCCAATAATAATCCCAAGTCAGGAATTAGCCAATAATAATCCCACCTCGTCCATTTTTGAAAAATAATAATCCACAATCACTAAACGACAAAAGTGCCACGTCAGCATTTGGAGTATTATTTTCCAAAAATGGACGAGGTGGGATTATTATTGGCTAATTCCTGACTTGGGATTATTATTGGCCAATTTCACAATGGTGGGATTATTATTTTCCAATTTGCCTTTAATAAATGAAAAGGCATGATCAAGAAATTTCGTTCAATTAACCAAATGAACAAAGGTCTTGTTCATTCGACTTTGTTCGATAATATGTTCGTTTATGTATTCATATACGTTTATTTACATTCGTTCGTGTTCGTTTATTTATATTCTCCAACTTTCTAAAATTACACATATAGTCCCCAAGTTTTTGAATTTCGTTCCCAAATAGTCCCTGGCGTAGATGGGGGTTAGTTTTAGTTTTAGTGTTAGGTGTATGTGAAATGACAAAAATACTCTTACTGTCAAATTAATAACTAAAAAGTTAAAAAAATATATAATTAATATTTTACAATTTATGTAAGACCCACCACCCACCCTACCCTGATTCAGATGTCTTATTTCTTACGTTTGTGATTTCTATGTGGGGTGGGGGGGGTAGATGGGTGTGTTGTGAGGAAGATGAAGTAGATAGGGTGGGTTGTGGGTCCTACAAAAATTGTAAAATATTAATTATATTTCTTTTAACTTTTTTGTTATTAATTTGACATTAAAGGTATTTTTGTCATTTTACACGCACCTAACATCAAAAACTAACACTCATCCACGTCAAGGACTATTCAGAAACGAAATTCAAAAACTTAGTGACTATAAATGTAATTTTAAAAAGTTGACTAAAGGTGAAAAATAGACAAATTAAAGTCCGAATATTTTTCTCAAAAACAAATGAAATTCCAGTAATTATTTATTAGGGTATCCAAACTAAACCCAAAATAATAATAAAATAATTTGAAACCCAAATAAGGCAACCCCATATTCCACTTTCAAAAACTACTAACAACCGTTGTTGTTGGATCAAATATCAATCAAGGTTCAAATCCAGATCACGAGTTCATCAAATCCCGCAACAATCTCCAATAAAACAGTTTTCTCGATGTACGATGAACAACAACAAGACGACCCACTTCAAAAACAATTCAAAACCCTCCAAAAAGAATGGGATTCCATCAAACAATCATTTTCCAGATCCAATCGCCGGAGTTCCACCACCACCACCGTCGCCGGAGACCACCGTGTCTTTCATCCGTACGAGGATTCACCCAAAGAACTCATGACACTGTTGCAGAACGAATATTCGCCTGCAAAAGAGTGTTCACACAATTCAGGACACCATGATCAAGATGCAGTTGAGATAAATGAAGCAGAGGCTAATGGAATTGATGGTGAATGTTTTGATTTTGATGAAGAAAGTGAAGTTAGTACAGAGATTTCCTGCAAGGGTTTTGAAAATTATGATAAGTACAATCAATTGAGTGGTTTTGGTGGTTCTTGTACGGGTTCATCGCAGTTGGATGTGGCGGGGAAGGGTGTAAGGGCGGTGGTGAAGAGCGGTGGTGATGGTGGTTCTTGTACGGGTTTATCGCGGTTGGATGTGGCGGGGAAGGGTGTAAGGGCGGCGGCGGAGAGTGGTGGTGATGGTGGTTCTTGTACGGGTTCATCACGGTTGGATGTGGCGGGGAAGGGTGTAAGGGCGGCGGTGAAGAGTGGTGGCGGTGGTGGTTCTTGTACGGGTTCATCGCAGTTGGATGTGGCGGAGAGGGGGGGAAGGGTGGCCGCGGTGAAGGGTGGTGGTGGTGGTTGTGTTGGGAAGTGGTTTGTTAGTTTAGTTGTAGTGGTGTTTGCACTTGCTATTGTTGCATTAGAGTGTAGTAGTGAACACAAAAGTATTCTAGTTCCAACATGAGTTTTAATCCAAATGTTTTTTCTTATGTTTTATTTTCTTGTTTTTTGAATTTTTGGGTTTGCTATTGTTAGATTTTGCGGTGAAAAGTCTAGGGTGTGAACGAGTCAAGTCGAGCCTGTTTTAGTTAGTGAGTGCTTGATTTGGCTTGTGTTGTGCTTAGTCTAAAACTCGAGCTTAGGTTTACTATTGTTACATTTCTTAGAAACGTCGATGGGGGCATACGAGCAGTGGCGGAGCTTGACCAAAAGTTTCGAGGGGGCGTAAAGTGATGGGACCCAAAAAATTTTTCCTATCATTATGTTTTGGGTCGGGTCGGCTATTCGATTCAGGTCATGTCAAATAATAATAGTTTCAAATAAAACTAAAAAAATTCATTTATTCAAATGACCTGTTCTTGCACATAGAAAAACTAAATATTGTATAACAAACAAAAGACCTATATATATAATGATACGAGATAAATGAAACCTAGACGAAGAATTACAACTCAGCCTGGCAACCTTTAAGATTTTTGAATTCATCAAATATGTCTTCCGAATCAAACTTATCAACAATTTCTTTTTCTATGTAAATCATGAAGCTATTTGTGAGATATTTATTTTATTGTGTGGTCGGTAATCAAGGGTTAAACAAATAAAATAAGAGTTAAAATATATTTACCAAACTACCCATTATTTAGGAAAAATAATCGGGGGGCGATCCTATATAATTTTAAAATTTTCGGACAAAAAATCAGACCATATACACTTCTAACCGAAACATTGGGGTGGGCGGGTGTACCCCCGGGCACCCATTATCCTTCGCCAATGCATACGAGTTGAGTTGAGTTGAGTTTGTTTTACTTATAGTGTATAGAGTCGTCTTGTTTTGAGTTATATATCTAGAGCTTAGGTTTGGCTCGTTAGTAGTTTTTCAAGCTCTGCTCAATTTGAGCTTTCATCGAGCGGATCTCAAGTAGCTCATGACCAGCTCGACCTGTTTACTCTTACATGGTTTCTAACTTCATGTCGTCTACTCGTTTAAAATCAAACGATACCCTTTTAAAATGCATATCCAAACACAACCAAAAATGACAATATGATCATACATTCATAGATAGAAGTATAAGTTATGTATCTCGAACAAACTCGCTTAAATAGTCTATATAAAGCCGGTGACAAACGCATTATTTCAACAGTAAAGGAAAGTAAAAACAGTGAGCTAATGCAAGTTGACGTTACTCGAGTAAACATCTACTTGGATTTAGAAGGCTCGACTTTGGCTGTGGTTGCACCATCGGTTGACGGGTTAAGCTCATCCCAAGCATCAATCCAGGTAACCATGGCATCGCCAAGCTTCTCAAAGTAAGGATCAATCGGGCCAAGTTTTTCCTTCACGAGCTTCGAGAGCTCGATGTAGCATTGTTGTGGGGTTGTGCATTCTTTCGGGAGCGTGACGTTTTGGAAAAATGGAATGATGTCTTCTTGCCAGTAGATGCCTTTGTATTCCTTCTTTAAGTTGACAAATGGGTTGCTTGCTTTGCTATGCCAAATGTATGGCAACCCTGTTTTCACTCCTAGCCCCAAATGGTCACATATCACCTACAGTTTCACACTAACTTGATCAATATATGAACCCAAATAGCTTTTTAATAAACTAAAAGGAATTTTTAACATATCTGCCCCTGTGGTTATATCACTTTTACTATATTAGCCCAAAATAGGAATTTTTAACATATCTGCCCCCATGGTCTCTATAACTAACCATTTTGGCCCCTAAGTCTAGAGATCATGGGGGCCAAAATGGTTAGTTATAGAGACCATGGGGTCAGATATGTTAAAAAATCTTATTTTGGGCTACTATATTAAAAGTAATATAACCACAGGGGCCAAAAACGTAATTTACTCTTTAATAAAGAGTTTGTTTGTAAAAAACTTTGAATTATTGAACATAAGGAGTTTCTGGCCAACCCAATCTGATACGACCCGTTTAAAAATTTGAACGTTTTGATCAAACCTGACCTGACCCATCCACTATGCAACCTCTAGAAACAAATGATTCAATGAAAAACTAAAATACCTTAGCACACCAACCAGCCCACATGTCGTCATACCGACCAATGGGTTGACCGTCTCCCATGAGCCCAAAATACATGGCGGGCCCGATGAGTTCCCTATGAAAACCAAGGTTCATCCCACACATAGGGAAAAGGGTCTCTTTTGGGATGGTCAAAACAGCATCCACATACCTGCAAATTTGTAATAGAGTCGGTTATTCAGAACTGATTTATCCGAATATTCAGATGATATGAAACATAATCTGTTTATATCTAGACAAAAAAAAAAAAAAAAAAAAAAAAAAAAAAAAAAAAAAAACACTCTTGACTTGAAACAAAAATAGGACCTGGTGTTGCGCTCACGAGGCTTGACGAGTTGAGTCGGGGCATCATAATCCGGGATATTAAGCCAAAGGCCATGAGAAATGGCTGTGGTGACACCTTCCCTTAAACTGAAGGGATACCCCCTAACGAAATCGGCACCTTCCCTATACGGGTCGTACAATGTGTTGAAAAAAAAGGGCGTTGCTGGTGTTAACAGGTTGTGAATGTGTTGTGCCAATGCATTGATCTCTTGTCCACTTGGATCCTTAGCAACCTTCATTTCAATTCAAAATAATTAAATTAACAATTTAACATTCATGCATATAATAGATTGCATTAATGCTATAATGTCGAAACGTCATTTTCTTCTAACATCCATATCCATTTATTCATACAAGTCAAACTGGTCCTAAGACTGGTCCCAAAAGATCGGGCTACAAGTCAAATTGCATGCATTAGTTACAAGTCGAATTGCAGCATTGGTCCTCTCATAAAGTCATTTACATGTTATATATACATGTATAGTATATAGACAATTATACATATTGACTTTATTGTCAGAGGGTGGTCCCGAGGCTATCGGGCTATACGGGTTATTTCACAATCAAAACAGAAAAGAAGAGCTAAGACAACGCGTTGTGGAGTAACCAAAAAGTGTTGGTTCCTAGGCCATGTCAGCGCCACATAGGCAGGAAGCAACCCTTTAACTAATGCGTTGCGGAGTAACTAAAAATTAAATAAAAAAAACGAAAAAAAGGTTTAGTGGTGCGTTGGGGGTGGACCCCACCTTTAACTAATGCGATGTGGAGTAACTAAAAATTAAATTAAAAAAAACAAAAAAAGGCTTAGTGGTGCATTGGGGGTGGACCCCACCTTTAACTAATGCATTGTGGAGTAACTAAAAATTAAATTAAAAAAAAACAAAAAAAGGTTTAGTGGTGCATTGGGGGTGGACCCCACCTGATTTAGCCCTCTTGGGCATTAGCAGTTAGCACATTTAACGAAATAAGGAGAAAGTTGGGTGTCGCCCCCATGGGTTTTGGTTTAGCGGTCGCCAAATCCTCTGTGGAGGGTGGGGCGTTAGTGGGTGGCACCCCACAACGTTCAGCCTAAGCATGATGAACAAGATCCATACTGTACCCAAGATTGTTTTTACCGACAAGGCGACAAATAAAGCTTCGGTTTGGATCAGGTCGAGTCATGTAATTAATGATAACCCAATAAAAGCTAAAAGCTACAATGTGGCTTTAGAGGTAAAAATGATCGGTAATACTCGTAAAAATAACCATTCATCATGTATAACTGAACCAAATTCAATACTCATTTTTTTCGCCTTTGTTTTTCAAATACAACATTTTAAGTTAAAAATCTCTAGGTCAGCACTCAAGACTCTCGGGGACGGTCAAAAGGCCGTAATTTCCGATCGTAATATATACGTATCATACGAAACTGAAAAAACTACGCGGTCGGTTGACCCGCATTCTATATATGAGGTCCACACATGATACTAGATAGTTAAAATGTTTAGTGCAAAATTACTATTCCTAGTCAAAGAATATGGGGATTTTTCCACTTTTCCCTACTTTAGGGGTTGATTGTGATTCCTAATTCTACAACAAAAAGTCAAAATTATTTGATCCCCATAATTGAGAAAGAGTCAACAAATTTAAGTGGTCCTACAAACCCAACAATCGTACGGTCAACACTAGATCTTAACACGTGTCACGATCTAATCATAGTCTACAATAACAACCTACCCATCGCCCACAGTAGTCTTCTTCTAATCTTAGCTACTGTTGACTTCAGATGCAAAAAAACGAGATCTAAAAACTCGTTAACGATCCCTGACTCACTGAGTCAACTCAGTACACAAAATTGAGGAGAATTTACAAATGCTAAACGAAGATTATTTCACCCATTATGTATAACACGTGTCGGATCTGGTTACCAGTTCAACTCAGTAGAGAAAACTAGTTTATGTTTCAGACTTGCTGAGTCAACTCAGTAAAGAAGATTCGTTTTGCAATCCCAGACTCACTGAGTCAACTCAATACACAAAAAATATTATTAAACATCAAAGAAAACTTACGACACCCATAATGTATAACACGTGTCATGATCCGGTAACAGTCTACAAAAACGACTTGAACTCAGTGAGTCAACTCAGTAGAAATAACTCGTTTACGATTCTGGACTCACTCGTTTGCAATTCCGGACTCGGTAACGAAAAGTCCTCACTGAGTCAACTCAGTAAACAATGGAGAGACAATTTGAAAATTAACTTACGAAGCAGCCGTCTTAGGGAAAAAAACATTTAAAATTCTGAACTCAGTGGGGATATTTCGTTAAACTCGCGACTCACTGAGTCAACTCGGTATTTCAAAAATTGGGGATTATTAAAAAAAAACTTACGAAACAGTCGTCATCAATGGTGAAGATATACTTCTTCTTGGAAACAAGAAAGCCGAAGCACCGACAAGCAGAATCTTTGAACGAGATACAGCTGGATTTGGGGCCAAGGATCCGATTAATATCATTACGGTTGTAGAGTTCGTAATCGAATCCATCGGGTACCCGGATGGTTTTGGTGGGATCTCCATCTTGAACGATGATGAGATGGTAGGGCTGGAAGAAGGGTCGCCACTGCTCGAGGAAATCGAGGTTGCGGATGGTGGGGATGACGATGTCGAGTTCGTTGACTAATGGTGGTGTTACGACGGTTGCAGGGATAGACATGGTGGTGGTGGTGCGGTGGAGGGGTTTGAGAAGGGGGGATTTATGAGGAAGAAGTGAATGTGGGGCACATGGAGGGTTGAAATAAATCAATAATGCTAACTTACCAAAGTTAGATTGATTATTCAAAATAATATACTTGATTTAGATTTATTTTATTTTATTTTAAAACTAAAGGGTATGGGGCCGGCTGAGGCCCGGCTAGGACCGGCGCCGGTCCCCCACACCGTCCCCCATAGGGTCGGCTCGGCAACATCGGCTCCCCATAGCCGGATGTGTCGTGCTTCTCTCCTCTCTCCTTCTCTCACATATACCTATACATACATACATATATATATATATAGGGGATGGTTCAAATGAAAACCACTTTTATTGTGAAAACTCGAAAACTAACTAAAAAAACCTAAAAAACATACAAAAAAAATTTTTTTTTTTACAATTTTTTAGAAAAATCGCTACTTTTTATAAATGGAAAAAAAATTTCAAAAAAAAAAAAAAATTTTTTTTGGTTGTACTGCACATGTGCACTAATACGGAAAGCCTAAACCACTTAACCCACCCCCCACCGACACCCCCCAAAAACCTAACCCCCCCCCCCCCAAAAAAAAAAAAAAAAAAACCTAAATTCACCCTCCCACCAAAAGCCTAACCCCCCTCCCCCCAAAAACCTAAACCCCCCACCCCCCACCCTCCCGAAAATCTAAAACTAAACCCTAAACATAAACCCGAAAAAAACCTAACCCCCCACCCCCACCCCCCAAAAACCTAAACCCCCCTCCCCCCCCCCCCCCACCCAAAAACCTAATCCTAATCCTAAACCTCCAAAAAAACTAACCCTAAAAGCTAAACTAGAATCAAAAAGCTAATTTTAAGCATGTAATGCACATTGTAGTACATGTTATATTGCACATGTGCACTACTATAATAATAGTATTGAAAACAAGACGACACCATAAATCTTTTTTTATGTCATAAAAAATATGCTCGAATATACTTGAATGAAAGATAAGAAAATTTGTGATCTTATGGTGCCATTTTTGTTTTAAAATGATAACGTATGGAGAAATGGGAAATGTTTGAAAAGTTATATATTTTTTGTTCCAATTTTACCCCTCCTTCATTAAAAGTCTTCCCGCCCCCCTCCTTTTTAGTGGGTTTTAGTTAGTTTTCTAGTTTTCACAATAACTAGTGGTTTTCATTTGAACCTTCCCCTATATATATATATATATATATATATATATATATATATATATATATATATATATATATATATATATATATATATATATATATATATATATATATATATATATATATATATATAGGGGATGGATCATGAGAAAACTAGTTTAAATGAGAAAACCAAAAAACTAACTAAAAAAACCTAAAAAAAACCAAAAAAAATACCAAAAAATTTTTTTTTTTTTTTTACAATTTTTAATAAAAAATCGCTACTTTATATGTATGGAAAAAAATTTTCAAAAAAAAAAAAAAAAAAAAATTGTTGTACTGCACATGTGCACTAATACGGAAAGCCTAAACCACTTAACCCACCACCCACCGACACCCCCAAAAACCTAAACCCCCCCCCCACCCCCACCCCCCAAAACCTAAATTCACCCTCCCACCAAAAGCCTAACCCCCCACCCCCACCCCCCAAAAACCTAACCCCCCCCCACCCCCACCCCCCAAAAACCTAAAACTAAACCCTAAACATAAACCCGAAAAAAACCTAAACCCCCCCCCCCCAAAAAAAAAACCTAAACCCCCCTCCCCCACCCCCCAAAAACCTAAACCCCCCCACCCCCCACCCCCCAAAAACCTAAACCCCCCACCCCCACCCCCCAAAAACCTAAAACTAAACCCTAAACATAAACCCGAAAAAAAACCTAAACCCCCCACCCCCAAAAAAAACCTAAACCCCCCCTCCCCCCACACCCAAAAACCTAATCCTAATCCTAAACCTCTAAAAAAACTAACCCTAAAAGCTAAACTAGACTCAAAAAGCTAATTTTAAGCATGTAATGCAATTGTAGTACATGTTACATTGCACATGTGCACTACTATAATAATAGTGTAGAAAACAAGACGACACCATAAATCTTTTTTTATGTCATAAAAAATATGCTCGAATATACTTGAATGAAAGATAAGAAAATTTGTGATCTTATGGTGCCATTTTTGTTTTAAAATGATAACGTATGGAGAAATGGGAAATGTTTGAAAATTTATATATTTTTTGTTCCAATTTTACCCCTCCTTCATTAAAAATCCCCCCTCCTTCATTAAAAGTCTCCCTCCCTCTCCCTTTTAGTGGATTTTAGTTAGTTTTCTAGTTTTCTCATTTATATCTAGTTTTCTCATGATCCTCTCCCTTTATATATATATATATATATATATATATATATATATATATATATATATATATATATATATATATATATATATAAAGGGGCTCATCCCCCACCCCTAGGTCCATCACCTCCAATCCGAGCCTACGTGACGCCTACGTGACGGCCCATCCCCTTGGGGATGAGGCTCTCCATACCCTTTAGCCTAATAATTAATGGAGTATAAAGAGACTGCTTCAAATATAACGCAGCTTGGTATTACTGGTACTGGTATTCACAATTTCTAAAACTGGGTATCGGTAGTGATATCGAAAATACATGATATGATATGGTTTGGTACCGGTATTTGAAGGAAAAAACTCGTAAATACTAGTACCGAAAACGTCAAAAGTCAGTGGTACCGAAAATATTTTTGTTCGGGAAATTTGATACCGATACCATTTGCTCATTCGTAATGTAAAGTATAAACCTTCGTAATAGCTTATGTATTTTAGTAAATAGTTAATTTCCATAATTAGCTGTAATCATATCCCGGAATATGGGATTGTATCTTTAATATATATTGAACTAGAATTCCATCCTGTTGTGATGGGGCAGGTTTATGTAGTAACAAACACAATTTTACAACTAAAGGGAAAAACAACAACCATACGTAATACATTAAAACACCGATTGTATTATGTGCATAAAACATGGTCATTCTTTTACTTTTAGTGCAACAGGTTGTCTAAACGATGCATGTATTTGTTTCACATGTACTCTTGTAATTTCTCTAAGACTATTTTTTATAACATGTTTTGTTTTTCAGATTTTTTAATTTCTCTTAAGACTATTTTTATAACATTATCTTCAATTACGTTTTGCAAAAATTAAATTATTTAAATGTAGATGTGTGCCAAAGTAGTCTTTCAGTGACAAATTCAAAGCACCATTTTCCAAAGCCATAAACCCCTATCTTCCAAAGTCATGTGCATTGTGTCATGTGCATCCATCATTATACCATCAAATCATTTTTTTATTTTTTTTAAAGGCTTTCACTGTTATGATAAAAAAAAAATGCTTGTGACCAAGGGGTGTTCAAGGCTTTCTCGTGCCCATATAATGGTCCTTCTATTTCACACCTTTTGTATGAATAAGACGATGCTTTGATAGTGGGGGAATGGTCTACCAATAATGCTCGTAATCTGGCACGTCTCTTACGTTGTTTTAAATTGCTTTCGAGTCTCAACATTAATTTGCACAAGTCAAGTCTTATCGGATTGGGAGTCGCCTCTGAAGAAGTTAAGTGTATGGCTTCGGTGTTGCATTGTAAAATTGAATATGTCCCTTTCATTTATCTCGGGTTAAAGGTTGGTGCCAACATGAACCGCGCTCAAAACTGGCAAACGATCATTGACATCGCGGATAATAGACTGTCATCTTGGAAAGTTAACACGTTGTCAATTGGGGGTCGTCTCACCCTTATCAAATCTGTCCTCGAAAGTTTGCCAACATACTATTTTTCTTTATATAAAGCACCTGTGAAGATCATTAATATTTTGGAAGCTAAGCGTCGTAGGTTTTTATAGGGGGCGATAGAGATAATAAAAAGACGTGTTGGGTCTCATGGGATCGGGTCACGCGTGATAAGAAATATGGGGGTCTTGGTTTATGCCCCCTAAAAGAAACGAATTTCGCACTCCTTTCAAAATGGTGGTGGAGATTCAAAATGGAGAGTGGAAGCTTATGGAGAAGACAAATTGCAGCCATCCATTACACACCTAGATCGTGGCCATCTCTGCCTCACAATAAAAGCATAACAGGCACGTGGGTTTCGATTGCCAGGTTGGAGAACTTTATGGTAGTCGCTTATGAAGCTGTGGGCAAAGCCATTAGTGGCAGAGTTGGTGATGGAGATAGTGTGAGATTGTGGTTTAATGTTTGTTTAATGGGGTGTCCTTTAAAGAATGCTTTTCCCACTCTTTTCAATTTGGATAAAAATAAAAATGCAACAGTAAGTGATCGGTGTCAATGTCGGAAAGGTAACGTGAGTTTTAAATGGGATTGAAAAGCCAACACGCTGAACGATAATCAGAACAGGGAGCTGGCAGAAATGACAAACAAGATCAATCAGTATAACTTCGCGCAAGGACCAGGTAAATGGGTATGGAACGGAGACAATACGGGGATTTTTTCGGTGGCATCCATGAAAAAGTTACTCGTTTCAAACAGCCCTGTTAAATGCAAAAGCATTATAGATTGGAATACTTGGGTTCCTTTGAAACTTAATATTTTCGGATGGAGAATCTCACTTGACCGCATTCCCACTCTTGAAGCCTTGGTAAAAAGGAACATGTTTACGGGCTCAGATCTTTATTATTTCTGCAACTCATGTGTAGAAACCGTGGAACACTATGAAAGCACCGGATCGATGACGAACATCAAACATTGTACTTGATTCAAGACATGAAGAACAAAATATGAACAAGATAGAAATATGTAGAAGATGAATCTCTTTATTGATGAATCAGTCATCACAGATTACACAAACCAAAGGAGTATACATCATCTACAAGCTGGATTTAGATCACAAAGATCTAAACCCTAGCTTTCTCTCACTAACACATAGTCTCTCTGGAGAGGTGCATAAAGCTTCTTTTCTTTCACTCGTTGTTGTTCTTGTGTTTCTCTGTCTGTGCCCTAATCCTATACAACACATATATATAGACTAGGGACTAAAGTTCGGACAACACAATCTACACAAAGCTCTGACTTTTGCCCAAAACATAAAACTCAGACAAAAGTTCTCCTAAAACTTGGACAAGTTGTCCAAGGATAAACCTTGGACTTACTTTCAAGACATGTACAATAAAGACCCTAACAATTGGAAGGCATGCACTTTTCACCCAAAGTGCATTAACAACTCCCCCTTGATCAATGCATGGTCTTCATGTGGTCTTGAATTCTTCGTTATGGTTGACTTTAACTTGGACTTCTGCTTTGGTTGACCAGAACTGATAAGCGACAGTTACCCGGCAGGAACTGCACTTACAGTCTCCCCCTTAACTGTTGCATCAGTTCTGTGTGGCATCGATAATCTTCAATCACCGGATACTACACTTAGAGACTCCCCTTTAACTGAAGATATCATGTCATCTTTCAACTTTGGTTGAGACTTGATCTTTTAGGTAGAGCACAGCGATCTTCAACCCTTCTAATTAAAGACTTGCTGACGATCACTTAAGGCCGCTTTGAGAAACGCGAAGAATCCAACATCAAACACTGTAGATCCTCCCCCTCAAACTACTCCCGAATCAAATTAACGCGAACCGACCTACAACCACATGTAGGAATATCGCTCGATACATTAATCTTCAAACCTAACCGGTAGCAGAAAGAAACATTGGATTTCCAATGCCCAACCTTGAACACTTCAAACTTCATAAAGACATGAAGCTCAGTTCGATAAGTTAATAACAAACTGAACTTTGTAAAAGTACATCCACCATCTTGATCAGAGTCTTCAACCGAGTGTCTGAAATCATTTCATCTCGAATCTTCAAGATCCAATCTCGTATCTTCACAAAATCCACCAATTACCCGTTGACTTTCGTCTCTGTTCTCCCCCTCAATGTAAGAACCCCTATTTCGAGAATCCGATCAGTCACCAACTTGGAAGAGGTACCAAGAAGACTAATCTTCTCTACTCTAACCGGCATACGATAAAGGAATGACCTTCAATTAGTTGACAAACGAACAATTTGCTTCATCATGTTAACACTTGATTAAACCTCAAACAAACTTGACAAAACTCAATCATACACTAGCTCTAACTTGCTTCATGTTATAAACACTTCGCCACCGGTAAGATTAACACTAAGTTAATCTCAAAGATAGTAAACATGAACTTGTATCGATGTAGCACCACGAGCTTTTGATTTACAAAGAAAACAGGAATTTCAAAATTTTTTTGTCACACCCCAACCGATGGCGGAATCATCGGGGCGTGGCACTGAGCGAAACAGATTGTTCAGAAGTTTCCACAACAACTATCTTACAATTCAGTTATATAACACGTCCCATACCGTGTCCCAAATAATAACAAGTTATCACAGAAATCAACTAAACAATATGGGAACTGTTCCGACAACTCAGATTCTTAATTATTACAGACCGAATGTAAATATTGTTTTAAGACCTCTAGACGGTTATCCGTAAATCTTACTGACTACAGGTGCCAGTACAAGATCTACAGATAATTATGGCCCTGGAGCAGGTACGTGGACACTGTTCTAAGGTCACAGGCTCCTAAAAGCTTATTATTGCCTCGCTTCCCTAGCACGCTAGTAGCTTAAACACCTGTCACATACGTTAAAATAAAAGTCAATACATAGAATGTAAAGGTGAGTACACAAGTTTGATATAGCATATAGAATTCAAATAGTTTACGCATAACCAAGCACGTACACAAGGGCAAACGATGCATGTAAATTATCAACATGGGACCATCGATACCAATGACTTCGGGTTGACTGTCCGAGACAGTTCGCAATACATGATTACCACCGTAATCCATGCAAGTAATTGTCCTTAGCAACCCCCGTGTGAACGGGTGCTGAGTCCAAACTATAGTACTATGTTGCTAAAGCAGGTAGATAGCACTCCACGTGTAAACATAATAAACAGCAATCACTTAGACAAGTAATACATGCAAGTAGGTTAGCGTTCAAATAGTTTGAGTTGTTTGTGAATTTGATAGAGAACGTATGTAACACCCAAAAGTGCTGAAAGCAAAAAGGGATCGAGTATACTCACAGTGGTTGGTTGTGGATTGAAGGGATCACTGAGAATAGGTTAGCCTGAATAGTTTGATAACACAACGATGAGTAACGTGGAAAAAGTAAGCAATGTACTTGGATCGAGTAGGCCATTCGATCGGACAGCAGTTCGATCGAGTGGGCTGTTCGATTGGTTTGAAGGTCCGTTCGAACATCCATTCGATCGGCTGGCTGGCTCGATCGGCTGGTTCCTTCAAGTGGATTGTTTCTTCCTTTGATGTGAAGGATGTGTTTGTGTACGATGGTTTGTACTACCTTTCAAGTTGGCCGATCGAACAGCAGTTCGATCGGTTAGCCCAACCGATCGGTTAGCATTGCATTGTTTTCAAATATGTCACTCGATCGGTTGGCATGTTCGATCGGGTGACATTCCAATGTTTCGAAAAGTCTAAGTGTTTTAAAGTATAGTATCTCATGATCCGAGCAGTAATGATTACAATCGAGTGGCGTAGTCGATCGAACAGTACCTCGTCAATACTACACTTTTGGTGAGTTGGTGGGTCTAAGTGCTAGTCGATCGGTTAGCCTAACCGATCGGCTGGCATAGTCGTTCGGTTGGGCTGTTCGATCGAACAGCCTAGCCGTTCGGCCAGCTTCTCGATTTGGTTAACCTATCACTTAACACTTGTTTCTTCCCGTGATTTGTTGATGTTTTAGAGATATTTTGACTACGAGTTGAACCACCAAGCTGAAGTCCCTATTTAGTCTACTGACTCGAGCAGGAATCACCCAAACTCGGTCAGAGACGGTTTGGAACCCAAGTTTAACGTTTAACCCGGAATCGGTATATCTCTCGGTAGAACCCGAATCTTGAACCATGTGTTTGTTTAGATTGATTTGTAAATCGGTTCAAGTCCCGTTTTCACCTTTTTGAGTGTAAAAGAGTTGAAAGATAGATGAAATCTCGTCTTTCCATTCTTTTCTACCGTGAAATGTTAAGATCTTTGGAAGATCTTAGGTTATTTATGTGAAAATCGGTTAGATCTAGCTTATTCATGGTTGAATGAAGTCAAGAACATGAAGTTCTTGATGAACACCAAGAACACCATGATGACATCACTCAAGAACACCTAGATCTTGGTGATTTCATGGACGAAATTCAGATTTTGAAAGATAGAAAGATGAAGAATCGATTAATGAACAAAAACGTACAAAGATTAGAGCGAAATACTTACCGGTTTGAGAGAAATCTGGGATTTAGTGAGAAGAAGAGGCTGGTCGGTCAGAGCTTTTCCAAAAGTGGAAAGGTTGACAAGGACAGCCCTATTTATAGGCTTCCAAAAGAGGAAAGGGTCAGCTGATCGAACAGCATTCCGGATCGAGCAGCTGTCCGATCGAACAGCCTGTTCGATCGGCTAGCCTGTTCGATCAGGTTACCCTGTTCGATCGGCTTGCCTGGTTTTGAGTGTTTTGCGACGATTTTCGATATTTCGACTTTGATGAACGATGATTTGAGAATGATAGAATTCCTAATCAAATTACTTTTAGTTCCAACTACTATATCTACATACAAGCATCCTTACACCACGATTTGGATTCGTTTTCGGTTGAGTTTGATTCACCTTTGAGTCTTGATTGATTTGATTGATTCCCCACACACTTTAACATAAAAGTAAACATGCACAAGTAACACATAAGGCATACACACACGTATAAAAGTACTAAAATCCCCACACTTGAGTTCGATGATTGATTTGATTAGCTTGATTATTGATTGACTAGCTTTATTGCGTTGTTACTTCCTATCATTCACAGTCGATCGTTGGTTCACAGTTCGGTTATCGGTTGATTAGTTTAATTATACAACACTTACTCCAAATAATACGAAAATCAAAATGAAACTAAAATGAAATTAATCTTTATTAATCTTTAATTCCAATAACAGTCAACACTTGACTTTGACTTTGACTTTGGAAAACACGGGGTGTTACAGTCTCCCCTCCTTTAGGGAATTTCGTCCCGAAATTAGGCCGAGAACCGTACATCGCCGTGTGATTTTTACCAATTTGATGCTTCAGATCTATCTGAATAACTGCGGGTACTTGGCCTTCATGTCACTTTCGAGTTCCCAAGTGAACTCCGCGCCTCGTTTGCCTTCCCATCGTACTTTTACAATAGGAATGCGAGAGCGTCTGAGTTGCTTGGTCTGTCGGTCCATGATTTCGACAGGC
Source organism: Helianthus annuus (assembly GCF_002127325.2). Taxonomy (NCBI): domain Eukaryota; kingdom Viridiplantae; phylum Streptophyta; class Magnoliopsida; order Asterales; family Asteraceae; genus Helianthus; species Helianthus annuus. The sequence continues at coordinate 20,176,509 of NC_035436.2, read as the reverse complement.
TTTTCCACGAAGTGTAGAGTCTCATTGACCTGAAGATCGTCGAGTGGTATTATTGCGTCGCGGTCGGCTACGCATTTTCGAAGGTTTGAAATATGGAAAGTCGGGTGGACATTGCTGAGTTCCTCCGGTAATTCGAGTTTGTAGGCAACTTTACCGATCCTTTCCAGAATCTTAAAAGGTCCAACAAATCGAGGCGCAAGTTTCCCTCTTTTGCCGAATCGGACTACTCCCTTCCAAGGTGATACCTTTAGGAGCACGTAGTCGCCAACTGCAAATTCGCGGGGCCTGCGTCGTTTATCGGCGTACATCTTTTGTCTGTCCCGGGCCTTTACCAAATTTTCCCTTATCTGGTGGATCTTGTCAGTCGTTTCTTGCAGAATCTCGGGCCCAGTCAATTGTGAATGACCGACCTCGTGCCATACAATAGGCGAGCGACATCTTCTACCATACAAGGCTTCGAAAGGTGCCATTTCGATGCTGGAGTGATAGCTATTATTGTACGAAAATTCGACTAACGGTAGGTGTTTGCTCCAACTACCACCAAAATCGATAACACACGCACGGAGCATGTCTTCAATAGTACGAATCGTTCTTTCCGTCTGCCCGTCGGTTTGCGGGTGGAATGCGGTACTCAAATTCAGCGTCGTACCTAGAGCTGCTTGAAAAGTTTCCCACAATCTCGATGTAAACCGAGCATCGCGATCCGAAATGATGTCTCGAGGCGTACCATGATTCTTAATGATCTCGTCGGTGTAGATTTGGGCTAGTTTGGCCACCTTATAGTCTTCTCGTATTGGCAGAAAGTGGGCTGATTTGGTTAGACGGTCGACTATAACCCAAATACTGTCGTGACCTGATGGCGTGGTCGGAAGCTTAGTTATGAAATCCATAGCTATGCTTTCCCACTTCCATACGGGTATCGGCGGTTGTTCGAGTAAGCCTGAAGGTCTCTGGTGTTCAGCCTTGACTCTTGCACAAGTTAAACAGCTACCAACATATAGAGCAATATCCCTTTTCATCCCAGGCCACCAGTACTTGTAGCGAAGGTCCTGGTACATTTTGTCCGCACCGGGATGAATGGAATATCGGGATTTGTGGGCTTCGTTCATGATGATCTTTCGCAAATCTGTCCTCCTCGGAACCCAGATTCGGTCCAGATAATAGAATATTCCGTTGGCTTTGCTCACGAGCTGAGTTCCGTCGTGATAGATTCGTTCTTTCTTCAACGTACGCTCGTTAAAGCATGCGTGTTGTGCTTCGCGGATGAGAGCTTCGAGGTCATACTGAGCCTGGATGTTTCGAACACCTATCACGTAATTCTTTCTGCTGAGGGCGTCTGCAACTACATTCGCCTTGCCTGGGTGATAACGGATCTCACAGTCGTAATCGTTGAGGAGTTCTACCCATCGGCGTTGACGCATATTGAGTTCTCTCTGGTTAAAGATATGTTGTAAGCTCTTGTGATCAGTGAAGATCGTACACTTTGTACCATACAGGTAGTGTCGCCAAATCTTTAAGGCAAAGACAACTGCGCCTAGCTCGAGGTCATGGGTTGTATAGTTCTTCTCGTGGATTTTGAGCTGTCGAGATGCGTAAGCTATAACCTTGTCTCGTTGCATGAGAACACAGCCAAGTCCAAGGTTTGAAGCATCACAATAGACAACGAAGTCATCGCTTCCGTCCGGCAGTGTAAGAACTGGTGCATGGCACAGCATATGTTTGAGGGTTTGGAAAGCAGTCTCCTGCGCGGTTCTCCACACAAAAGGCTTGTCTTTATGAGTAAGGGAGGTAAGTGGTACAGCAATCTTGGAGAATCCTTCGATGAATCGCCGGTAGTAACCAGCTAATCCGAGAAAAGAGCGAACTTCTGACGGATTCTTTGGCGTAACCCATCCCTTGACTGCCTCAATCTTTGCGGGATCAACGTGTATACCCCGACTATTCACAATGTGACCCAGAAATTGAACCTCCTCCAACCAGAACTCACACTTGGAGAATTTGGCGTAGAGTTGGTTTCCCTGAAGCAACTCGAGAACCAATCGCAAATGCTGCGCATGTTCGGCCCTCGATCTGGAATAGATCAGGACATCGTCGATGAATACAATGACAAAACGGTCTAAGAACGGTTTACACACGCGATTCATCAGATCCATAAAGACCGCGGGTGCATTGGTCAAACCAAAAGGCATGACAACAAATTCGTAGTGGCCGTATCGGGTTCGAAAAGCGGTTTTGGGTATGTCTTCCTCTTGAATCCGCAACTGATGATAGCCTGAACGTAGATCAATCTTGGAGAAACACTGAGCACCTTGTAGTTGGTCAAACAGGTCATCGATTCTTGGTAAGGGGTATCGGTTCTTGATGGTCAGCTTGTTCAATTCCCGGTAATCGATGCACATTCGGAACGACCCGTCCTTCTTTTTGACGAAAAGGACTGGTGCGCCCCATGGAGAAGTGCTCGGGCGAATGAAGCCTTTTTCAAGTAACTCTTGGAGTTGGTTTGAGAGTTCTCGCATCTCAGATGGAGCGAGTCGATACGGAGCTTTGGCCACTGGGTTAGCTCCTGGAATAAGGTCGATTCGAAAGTCGATATCACGACTTGGGGGTAATCCAGGAAGATCATCAGGGAACACCTGAGGAAATTCTCGGACAACAGGAACATCATTGACTTCAACTTTCTTTTTCTTGTCCGTCTCAGCTACAACAATGTTGGCCAAGAAGGCTCGATATTCCTTGCGGAGATATTTGCGAGCTTGAAGACAGGACATGAGCTTGAGATCTTTCGCAGTAGTTTCACCATAAACACATAGAATATCACCACTAGCTAACACAAATCGAATCATCTTATCGGCACACACAACTTCAGCATGGTTTTCACGAAGAAAGTCCATGCCTACTATGACATCGAAACTTCCGAGTTGCATTGGGATGAGATTAATCGGAAATATATGATTGTTGAGATTGAGAGTACAATCACGGAGCACAGAATTGACAGCAATGGTTCTTCCGGTAGCGACTTCTACTTCGAAAGGCGTCGAAAGATAAGAGCGCTTACGTCTAAGAAGCTTCTCAAATTCAAATGACACAAAGCAGTTATCGGCTCCAGTATCAAACAAACATGATGCATATATACCATTCACAAGGAACGTACCATTGACCACGTTGTTGTCAGCTTGAGCCTGACGTGCATTAATGTTGAAGGTTCTGGCGTGAGCTGCTTGCTGTTGAGGCTGTTGTTGTTGTTGCTGGGGTTGTTGAGCTTCTTGTTTCACTACCCTGTTCGGGCACCGGTTTGCGAAGTGGTTAGGGTCACCACATGCAAAGCAGGTCCGAACATTGCTTGCCGGGGCCTGTGCAGCTTGAGGAGCTTGAGGAGCAGGGAGTAGAGCTTGGTTAACAGCAGCTTGAGCTTGAGCTTGACGGGGACCATAGCGGCAACTTGCAGTGAAATGCCCGTAAACGTTGCAGTGGGCACAGAATCGGCAGGCCACACCCACCGGGTGATGATAAGAACATGTAGCACAGAGTGGGTGGGGGCCGGTGTACGCACGCTTCGCTGGCGGCGCATTGATTACTGGCGCTGAACGCTGTGGCTGTTGCTGCTGGGCTGGTACAGACTGAATGGGAGCAGCAGTGGTTGCGGCAGCGCAACTTTTGTTCTTCTTTCTTCTTCTCGAAGACTTGGAGGCTTGGGTAGTAGGGTTGTCGGTTGATGCTGCGGTGACTTGATGCAGAGACTTGACTTGCTTATCCCAGAAACCAGCCTTCACCCGCTTGTCATTAATCTCAGCGGCGAGCAGGTAGGTTTCCTCGATCGTTGCGGGCTTGGAGGCGTGAACAAAATCTGCGACACAATCCGGAAGAGCACGGATGTATTTCTTGATGGTCATGTCAGTAGTCTTGACCTGGTCGGGACATATGATACTCAATTGCTTGAAACGAGCAGTGAGACCAGCATTGTCTCCCTCCTTTTGCTTGATACCCCAGAACTCATCCTCCAACTTTTGGCGTTCGTGGGGAGGACAGAACTCGTCCATCATGATCGCTTTCAATTCCTTCCACGTCAGCTCGTATGCAGCGTCGTTCCCGCGCTTGTTCCTTTCTGCGGTCCACCAGTCCAAAGCTCGTGACTGGAAGACACCGGTAGCATTGAGAGTACGGAGGTGATCTGGGCATCCGCTTTGACGAAGGGTGACTTCTACCGAGTCAAACCAATGAAACAGAGCCGTAGGGCCATCTTCACCGGTAAACTCTTTTGGCCCACATGCCTTGAATTGTTTGAAGCTAAAAGTAGCCTTGTTGGGATCTTTGGGCGTGAGGGTTCGGGATTCCTCAGATGACTTGCTTGCGTTCTCGAACACATCACTGACGGCTTTTGCCAAGGTCTTAGAGATGATAGCAGCCAGACGTCGATCTCTTTTCTCCTGGCGGGTAAGACGCGAGCGTGATCTAGGTTGTCCAGATGACGACATGGTCTGCAATAGACATCGTCACAGGCTCAACACAACGAATTCGAGTCTCACACGTTCTTAGATCTCTAAAGCTTAGAATCACGTCGCATCTCTCGTTACGTAACACATATAATCACATAAGCACATAATCATAGAGGCACATAAGCACAGAAGCAATTAGAGCACATAAGCAATTAAACAAGTAGAGTACTTAATTTCCTAAACACGTACGAAATTTTTATCGCAGAGGTAGTCAGAAAACAGAAACCTATAACCACAAGTCGAGTGTCGTTCGTTTTGCGTATCGAATAGCATCACATTGTATCGTCTAACTTAGTCGTATAGCGTAGCATAGCACACTGGTTTCGTTTAGATCACATCAACAGGGATTCGAATCGAGATAGGATAGCAACAAAGGTCACACAGATTGATAACAAATGGAGTAACCAACAAATCTCAAAACACGTAAACAGGTAATTCATACAAAATCAACAAAACAACACTCAAAATCGGAAAATGGATTGTCTGCGGCTACTAGACTTTGACTAACCACGGCAATTTAACTATTCGCAGTTGACTTGTCGTCACTTTCGACTCTAGGGGGCATGTTTCTGCCTCGATTCTTGGGCATTATGCATGCGCATTCTAGGCCATACTCGTGAGTTCAGGTCGTTGGAGTCCGTCAATTGCCTTGGCGAGATAAAATTAAAGTTGGAATAACTGCCAAGGTTAGGGTTTCACCCCTAGCTTAGCAATTTCTTCCTTGTTTTAAGAAAATTTTAGAGGAAGTTTTCATCAATTCATGGGTTTCAGCCCCGAATTTGGTATAACTTTCCCCCGTTTTGTTAGAAAATCGCACAAAATAATCGACAAGAATTTGTAATTTAGGCAGGAATTTGCGGGTTTCACTCCTAATCCCGTCCAAATTACAAAATTTGGCTCGGAGTTCGGATGTACTGATAGAATAAAATGAGCACATAAACTTGGTCTCTTGGTTCCTGACTATAGTCTAGGTCTCTAAGACAGCGATCCGGACTAGATCGTGTCTAGCCTAATTCCCTATAGTTATGGCTCTGATACCAATCTGTCACACCCCAACCGATGGCGGAATCATCGGGGCGTGGCACTGAGCGAAACAGATTGTTCAGAAGTTTCCACAACAACTATCTTACAATTCAGTTATATAACACGTCCCATACCGTGTCCCAAATAATAACAAGTTATCACAGAAATCAACTAAACAATATGGGAACTGTTCCGACAACTCAGATTCTTAATTATTACAGACCGAATGTAAATATTGTTTTAAGACCTCTAGACGGTTATCCGTAAATCTTACTGACTACAGGTGCCAGTACAAGATCTACAGATAATTATGGCCCTGGAGCAGGTACGTGGACACTGTTCTAAGGTCACAGGCTCCTAAAAGCTTATTATTGCCTCGCTTCCCTAGCACGCTAGTAGCTTAAACACCTGTCACATACGTTAAAATAAAAGTCAATACATAGAATGTAAAGGTGAGTACACAAGTTTGATATAGCATATAGAATTCAAATAGTTTACGCATAACCAAGCACGTACACAAGGGCAAACGATGCATGTAAATTATCAACATGGGACCATCGATACCAATGACTTCGGGTTGACTGTCCGAGACAGTTCGCAATACATGATTACCACCGTAATCCATGCAAGTAATTGTCCTTAGCAACCCCCGTGTGAACGGGTGCTGAGTCCAAACTATAGTACTATGTTGCTAAAGCAGGTAGATAGCACTCCACGTGTAAACATAATAAACAGCAATCACTTAGACAAGTAATACATGCAAGTAGGTTAGCGTTCAAATAGTTTGAGTTGTTTGTGAATTTGATAGAGAACGTATGTAACACCCAAAAGTGCTGAAAGCAAAAAGGGATCGAGTATACTCACAGTGGTTGGTTGTGGATTGAAGGGAGCACTGAGAATAGGTTAGCCTGAATAGTTTGATAACACAACGATGAGTAACGTGGAAAAAGTAAGCAATGTACTTGGATCGAGTAGGCCATTCGATCGGACAGCAGTTCGATCGAGTGGGCTGTTCGATTGGTTTGAAGGTCCGTTCGAACATCCATTCGATCGGCTGGCTGGCTCGATCGGCTGGTTCCTTCAAGTGGATTGTTTCTTCCTTTGATGTGAAGGATGTGTTTGTGTACGATGGTTTGTACTACCTTTCAAGTTGGCCGATCGAACAGCAGTTCGATCGGTTAGCCCAACCGATCGGTTAGCATTGCATTGTTTTCAAATATGTCACTCGATCGGTTGGCATGTTCGATCGGGTGACATTCCAATGTTTCGAAAAGTCTAAGTGTTTTAAAGTATAGTATCTCATGATCCGAGCAGTAATGATTACAATCGAGTGGCGTAGTCGATCGAACAGTACCTCGTCAATACTACACTTTTGGTGAGTTGGTGGGTCTAAGTGCTAGTCGATCGGTTAGCCTAACCGATCGGCTGGCATAGTCGTTCGGTTGGGCTGTTCGATCGAACAGCCTAGCCGTTCGGCCAGCTTCTCGATTTGGTTAACCTATCACTTAACACTTGTTTCTTCCCGTGATTTGTTGATGTTTTAGAGATATTTTGACTACGAGTTGAACCACCAAGCTGAAGTCCCTATTTAGTCTACTGACTCGAGCAGGAATCACCCAAACTCGGTCAGAGACGGTTTGGAACCCAAGTTTAACGTTTAACCCGGAATCGGTATATCTCTCGGTAGAACCCGAATCTTGAACCATGTGTTTGTTTAGATTGATTTGTAAATCGGTTCAAGTCCCGTTTTCACCTTTTTGAGTGTAAAAGAGTTGAAAGATAGATGAAATCTCGTCTTTCCATTCTTTTCTACCGTGAAATGTTAAGATCTTTGGAAGATCTTAGGTTATTTATGTGAAAATCGGTTAGATCTAGCTTATTCATGGTTGAATGAAGTCAAGAACATGAAGTTCTTGATGAACACCAAGAACACCATGATGACATCACTCAAGAACACCTAGATCTTGGTGATTTCATGGACGAAATTCAGATTTTGAAAGATAGAAAGATGAAGAATCGATTAATGAACAAAAACGTACAAAGATTAGAGCGAAATACTTACCGGTTTGAGAGAAATCTGGGATTTAGTGAGAAGAAGAGGCTGGTCGGTCAGAGCTTTTCCAAAAGTGGAAAGGTTGACAAGGACAGCCCTATTTATAGGCTTCCAAAAGAGGAAAGGGTCAGCTGATCGAACAGCATTCCGGATCGAGCAGCTGTCCGATCGAACAGCCTGTTCGATCGGCTAGCCTGTTCGATCAGGTTACCCTGTTCGATCGGCTTGCCTGGTTTTGAGTGTTTTGCGACGATTTTCGATATTTCGACTTTGATGAACGATGATTTGAGAATGATAGAATTCCTAATCAAATTACTTTTAGTTCCAACTACTATATCTACATACAAGCATCCTTACACCACGATTTGGATTCGTTTTCGGTTGAGTTTGATTCACCTTTGAGTCTTGATTGATTTGATTGATTCCCCACACACTTTAACATAAAAGTAAACATGCACAAGTAACACATAAGGCATACACACACGTATAAAAGTACTAAAATCCCCACACTTGAGTTCGATGATTGATTTGATTAGCTTGATTATTGATTGACTAGCTTTATTGCGTTGTTACTTCCTATCATTCACAGTCGATCGTTGGTTCACAGTTCGGTTATCGGTTGATTAGTTTAATTATACAACACTTACTCCAAATAATACGAAAATCAAAATGAAACTAAAATGAAATTAATCTTTATTAATCTTTAATTCCAATAACAGTCAACACTTGACTTTGACTTTGACTTTGGAAAACACGGGGTGTTACATTTTTACTCCCCCTTTTTCTTTGTAAACCATACAAAAATCCAACACATTTAATAAAATTCTTCTGCTAGCAAAATTCTGTGTAATCGCGATAGAATCTTCGAGGTTTATAACCAAATGCCACCATCCATTAGGCACAAAAATCACTTCACCCGCTTTGCAGACACACTCAACATGTTTCTTTTTCCATGTTTTAGTCGACTCATAGAAGTTCATGAACCACTCGGTTATCGACACAGGGCACGCCACCTCAGCACCATCTGAGCTCGGGTACACCCCGGGTGGCACCACATCCGGCGGAAACAAAACCCATTTCTTTGAATTAAAAAGCATCCTAAAAACAAAAACCAACAGCAGATCAAATCCAACGTTCCTTAAGCCTCCACGTCACCACACTTTTTAGCAATATGAGTGCAGATTGCCCAGACGACGCCGTACGGGTCCTTGACTTTACCAACGCGCCCACCACAGCACGCACCTTCACCCTCGCTAATTTCACCATCGGCAACTGCACCAGCCTTAATTGTTGCGTCCACAACAGCTTCAATGTCCTCGGTCTCTAGGCAGAAAACCAGTCCAGACCCCACCGCTTTATCAGTAGCGGTAGAATCCTCAGAAACATCAGAAACAAGAAAACTCGAGTTAGCGAGCTTAATCTCAGCAGAAATCAGAACAGGAAGCTCCTGATCAGCCTTCCGCTTCGGATGATTCACACGATTCACCTCCTCAGCACCAAACGCAGCTTTGTAAAACGCAACCGCATCTACAACCTTCAACGCCTCCGTGAGCGATAAGACGAGCGCCGACAAGTTCTTCGACAATAGCGGTCAGATTTGGAGCTATAGTATTCATCCTGCTCTTTAAATAATCGTACAATTGTGCACGGTATTCTGAAAGAGATAACACTTGATCACACAGATCCTTAATATTAATCAAATCAAGTTCACTGACTTCAGTTCCCATAGAAACTACAGCAGCCTCTTTTAACTCCGCTTCAACCTCTTCCGACAATATCTCGGAGAAATCAAGTTTTGCAGCGTTTGTGCGGTAACCCATGAGCTTCACTGCCTTGGCGTAAAGAATATTGTCTTGTACGATCTTCGCAAGCTCGGGAAAATGTATACACAGCCTTCAAAACTCGGAGACACATACATAGCCTTCAAAACCCGGAGATCTAAACTGTATCAAAACTCGGACCCAAAAACTCGGATCTCAAAAGCTGTTTCATAAAAATTCGGAGACAACAGTTTTTGTTTACAAGCTTCGACCAGTTCAACAAAACGCGGAACATTGATTGACTGCAAAAGTCGGAGAACCAAAAAGAACTCGGAACCTTTATCTTGTTTAAAAACTCGGACAAAACTGCTAAAGAAACTCGGAACAGATCCGATTTTTTAGCAGAATTAAACTCGGAACAGATTGTGAAATCAAAACAAGCAGAATTAACTGTGAAACTCGGACCAGTTGACTCCGAAGTTTTCTTTACAGGTTAAAGTCGGACATTAATCTGTTTTTAACCTGTTTTAAACTGTTTGAAAAACTCGGACCATATAAACGCATAAACTCGGAAACAACATCATGTGTCAAAACTCGGAATATATGGAACTTTCAAAAAAAAACTCGGACATATTAAAAAGCTTTTAAACAGTTTAATAAATTAGAACATAACCGATTTTAGACCAAAACTCGGAACAACAGTTAAAAATCAAAATCAGAACATTGAAGACAAAAGCTCGGACAAGATTGTTTCTTGTTTAAAAACTCGGACAGGCGTTCACTGTTTTAAAAGCTCGGACATGATGAACTGTATGTTTAAAACTCGGACAATGAGAAGATTGCAAAACTCGGAACTACATTGAGACTCTGCAAAACTCGGAGTAAATAAGACTCTGAATAGTACTCTGAACAAGTACCAAACTCGGAATAATTTACATTTAAAAACTCGGAGACACGCTTCAAAGAGCTGTTTGAAACTCGGAATTACCTAGCAACTTAAAACTCAGATCCACTGCAAAAACTCGGACTTGGACCGTTGACCTGTGCAGAATTTTGTTAACTGAACAACAATGAGTGAACGTTCAAAAACTCGGAGACAAGTGTAAAACTCAGAGACAAGTGTAGTGAACGTTCAAAACCTCTGAACACATACTCAAAAACTCGGAATAGTAACAAAACTCGCTTGTTTCACATTTGTCAAAACTCAGAACTATATTTTACCTTTAAAACTCGGAGAGACTCAAGTTAACACACAGTTATCAAAACTCGGAATATTATGCTTTTTAAAACTTGGAACATTTAAAAGCACGGACCCGTTAAAAACTCGGAGCCTCAACATTTTCCAAAGGTCGGACAGTACGGTAAAAACTCGGAACAGATAAATGAAAACTCAGACATGCTGAAGCTCAGAAGAAACAAGTCTCCGGACTTTCTCCCTAGTGTGACTTCACACTAGTTCACCAAAACCCCGGAAACACAAACACAGAGTTTTAAACTCAGACGGGTTTAACACTAAGAAAAAAAACTCGGACAGAGCAATTTTTGGATCAAACCTCAGATCTGCAACAACTTGGAGAACAAAACAACCACGAACAGCTTCATTTTCTTCAACTTTTCTGCAAAATCTTCAAGTCTTTAAGATGTTTGGCGGAAACAAACATCAAATCAAGAGCAATGGTGATTAGGAAGGCGGTTAGACCATTCCGAATCGGTAACCATGCTCTGATACCACTTGTGAAAGCACCGGATCGATGACGAACATCAAACATTGCACTTTCAAGACATGAAGAACAAAATATGAACAAGATAGAAATATGTAGAAGATGAATCTCTTTATTGATGAATCAGTCATCACAGATTACACAAACCAAAGGAGTATACATCATCTACAAGCTGGATTTAGATCACAAAGATCTAAACCCTAGCTTTCTCTCACTAACACATAGTCTCTCTGGAGAGGTGCACAAAGCTTCTTTTCTTTCACTCGTTGTTGTTCTTGTGTTTCTCTGTCTGTGCCCTAATCCTATACAACACATATATATAGACTAGGGACTAAAGTTCGGACAACACAATCTACACAAAGCTCTGACTTTTGCCCAAAACATAAAACTCAGACAAAAGTTCTCCTAAAACTTGGACAAGTTGTCCAAGGATAAACCTTGGACTAACTTTCAAGACATGTACAATAAAGACCCTAATAATTGGAAGGCATGCACTTTTCACCCAAAGTGCATTAACAACTCTCCCTTGATCAATGCATGGTCTTCATGTGGTCTTGAATTCTTCGTTATGGTTGACTTTAACTTGGACTTCTGCTTTGGTTGACCAGAACTGATAAGCGACAGTTACCCGGCAGGAACTGCACTTACAAACACATATTTACATCTTGTTGTGTCGCCTCCATTATTTGGCAAAACATTATCGGATGGTGCAACATTCCTCCAGTTTTTGCCTTTTCGGTGCATGATCTTTTAGAGGTTCATAAGTAGGCTGGAAATGGTGACCATAGGAGGAAAATTATCCAATCCATTATTTTAGTTGCTTGCTGGAGTATTTGGTGGGCATGGAATAATTTATGCTTTCACAATGAGCCGATAAAGATCGAGAAGATTATCGGAGAAATCAAATCTTTGAGCTTCTTATGGATTAATAACCGTTCGAAGTCTGTGTCCATTGTGTCACACCCCAACCGATGGCGGAAACATCGGAGTGAGACGAAAACAAGATTTTCAAGAGGCTTCATAACACTATTAGTGACAATAATTAAATAATGGATTTCATTTCATTTCTAAAAGTCAATTACAAAGGTTGGAATCAAATACAACAACTTGAAATACAAGAATGACAATACAATAAGAATACAAAATTTTAAATGTGTATCCAAGCATCCTATTATGTTCCATGCATCATCAACATCATCTCAAAACCTGCAACATGTTTTAAAAGCATAGTTCAATACAAAGATGTATTGGCGAATATACAGGTTTTCATACATAGCATAAAAACAAGTTGTAAACAATTCCACATGGCAAGCTACTGAAACAAGATAAACAATAATTGGCATGTGTTTAACTAATCAAACCAATGATGAGACGCAATAAAATCTTAACATAACCCAAAGTTTACAGGCGGCGCGTTAATCCTTTAGCGCTATATATGTCAAGGATAGGCTCGTACGAAGTTAATGATAAGTCTAACACAAAACGTATAACCCCAAGTTTGAAGTATCAAGTAACAAGTGTGCATGCATGTATAAGGAATGTTTGTGTATTTAAGAATAAAGTTTAAGTGTAAGTTAAAATATGATATCCAAAAACTTCCGTATAAAACGGTAAGTATTTCAATGGAAAGTGTGGCCGCGTTGTAAGTTGTAAGACAATTTTATTGATTTCAAAGAGTATTGATAAATCTCAGTTTTTGTAAATAATTTGATTATTGGTGATAAACGAGAAAGTTGAGTATTTTAAATAAACGGTTTTGGAGGTAACGGCCAACTAAGTGTGTTTGCACATAACAAGAATGAAAGATAGTTTGAAAAGCAAGAAAGTATTTTAGGATTCGAACGGGTATACAGATTTGATTGTAAACGAGGTTTGTATATAAGACAAGGAATAACGGAGGTACGAGGGTGAATGATCGATCTAGTAAACGAATGCGAGTATAAGAATGGTAGGTGTATTGGACAAACGAAGGCGTTGTGTTAGGAATGAGGTCTCGCCGTGGATAATCGGATATTGTGCATTTAGCGATGCGTTTGTGAGTTGTTAACGTTTGTATATTAGGTCTAAATAGGTCTGCAAAACACCGAATTTCTCATGGCACGTTTTACGGAAGTTTGGTAACATGGTGAAAACACTTATATATAGGAAGTACCAGCGGCGTATGCACCATGTTTTAACCATGCTATGTCTGTTTCTTATTCGGTGTCATGTTACGTTCCGTGTCTTACCATACACAGTAGTACACTCTATGATTCTCATGCACCTATCACTATAATCCCGTGTGCACCCGTGATTTTACTGATTGTCGCGTGATCCACATAGCTTGTACTAGTTGCGTACGAATTAAGGTGTACATAAATTTAAAAATAAGAATGTGTACGTATAGAATGTAGTATATAAGCATGTTTATGTTTAAGTATGTAGGACCAACGTGAGTGAACCCCTCAGGTTATGCTCACGTATAGGTACGAATGTATGAATACAAGTATGAATATGAGTATGCGTATAAGTATAAGTATGAATACAAGTATGAGTATAAGTGTGAAAATAAAACGTATGAGTATAATAATGAATATAAGTAGGTCTATGTAACACCCCAAAACTCGAATTATTAAATTCGTAGGAATGTCACCATGTTTAATTAAATGAAATATAATAACTAGGTTATTAAACTTAGTTAAATACCTAACAAGATAAGTAAAGGAATGAAATTAGTGGCAATTATGATGGTGTCATAAACTTGAGGGACTAAGGTTGCCAAAGTGGAAACTTGAGATTAAATTAAAGAATAAAAAGAAAGTTAAAACACACACACACTAGGTGTGCGTGTTTGGTCGATCGAATAAGGCAGGAGAAAAGGGTGTAAACCCTAATTCACAAGAACCTTCAAATTGACAAGGAAATTGGGGTCAAATCTGATGCATGAACTAGGATTTATGATCATTCAAGTATTCTTCACACCAAGTAAGTTAAATTTTATGTTTTGGTGATGTTTGATGATATAGGTTATGATTAATCCGTGAATTTATGCGAAATTGAGCATGAATATGTGATATAATTCTTATATGGAACATGTGTTGTGAAAGATTTTGAGTAATAGGATTATTAGAATTGAAACCCACTTCTAGTGATGAAGATGATGACATAAGAGATTGCACCCATGTTAAAACCTAGCTTGAATCATTGATGTATATGTTGTATGTAATGAATTATTGTTAGATAGGAAGATTATAGTGTGTACTTAAGTTGATTCTTGTTGTAATTGATGAATTATGAATGAACTATGGTACTTGTATCATGTGCTTTATTGGTGGTATGCACACAAGGTGTATGATGAAATGTTTAGGTGAAGTTAGAATGAGAGATATTTAGAAAAGATTTGATGAAAACTAAATTTGTCTAGAAAGTTACAGTCGAATGTAATCGGCTGTAACTATGTCAAATCTTGTCAAAAACCGATGTTTATTGAGTTTGTGATGAACTCCCAGGAAAAACCTTACAAACCCAACTGGAATTGCATTTTTTCAACGAAAAATGAACGTTTTATGAATTTTTCCGTATCAAAGGTTCAGGCTGCGTTTTCTGGCAGAATTTGCAGCCCATTACGAATGTCATAACTCAATTTAGGAAATTGAGTTATGATCTCAGTTTTTTACTGTAGGTAGCTTCAGGTGATTCCAAAAATTTTTACTGTAGGTAGCTTCAGGTGATTCCAAAAATCTCCAACTGGAATTTCGTCAATCGGATAAACGAGGAATTTTAAATGAATTTTTCCGTAAGCTGCAGTCAGAAGTGACGAATCTGATTGCAGCTTAGTAAACGATTTTTTATAATTTTTTGGTAGATAGTTAGACTCTAAAAATTTAACACAAGGATAACCCCTCCGAGGGGCACGTCACATAAAAAAATTGTAATTTTTGCAAGCTCATAAGTACAATAAACGGACGCCCCAAAACATCCTATTATGATGTCATGAGTATATGAGATTAAGCCGAAAGTTAAAATGATAAATCGTTGACTCTGAAAGTCAACTACGCATAAGGAACATGGCTAGACTTGTTGTTGTGATTATAAAATTATAGATAATCGTATGGTACATGATATATAAATATGTGATAAATGGAATGACATGATGGATTATATGGGTTTGAAAGGATGTGAAATCGGGTACATGTTGTATGCTTGTTATGAATGATTAATGCAAGTTGAATATGAAATTATGCAAATGTATGCTCGTTATCAAGTACAATGGTGTATGCTAACAAGAATGTGTTTATGATAACCTGAAAGCGTAGGAGCCATGTCAACATGGACACGAGCATGGAAGGGCAATGGGTCAAAGGTAAATACGGAAGCTATGCACGAACTCGGACGCACGAGGTAAGTGATTCCGATTCACTTCTTAGTACGCATGTAGAATTTAATATTTATGAGTGTGGAAAAATTATGCAAGGATTATGTAATGAATGAGAGTATTAAGGTAAGTGTTATTTTTAGTATAACGAAGGAGTTATTTATAATGAAGGTAAACTAGTAGGATTAAACGGGTCGAATAATGGTATAAAGGGATTTATAAGCCGTTTGCTTATAAATCAGCTATTGATGCGACCCGAGGTGATAAATGGATCCGTAATTAAATTACGGTCGCATAGAAACAAGAATCATGTGATTTGGATATGTAGGTCGAAAGTTATGGAATTTAGAAGTTAGTGTTTTGGTTAAAATCATAGCTGGGCATAAGTGCAGCATCAAAAAGGAAGCATTTGGTTAAAATCATACCAGCTACTAAATAAAATTTTGAGTATCTATTATTCTTAATAATATTTTCCATGATTTATTCATTCTTCTTTTTTCACTTTTACGTTGTTTTCTCTGCTTCTAAATTTTTAATTTTGATAACCAACCAGTATGGTACCGGTATTTACGGGTAAAACACCGGTAAGTAACGAACTGAACGGGTATCGTGCTTATGCCGCTACAAAACAAAATAAATCGATAACGTTCGAATTCCCCGCCACGCAGCGCGAAGAATTTCACTAGTATAACCTATTTGTGAAGCCTACAGAAACATGTTTGCTATTCATGCATCTTATATGCTTTATGTAGGATATTAGTTGTTAATGTCGGAACACCTTTGTTCCAGAATATATATTTTTTTAAGTTTCAAAACATTTCATGGAAACGAATCATCATTTACTTATCCAATAATACAATACCACTTGAATAATTAAAGAATTATCATTTAGGAATTACAATAAAGTTGTTCTAAATAGCATAAGAATAAGCGTCTGAGATGTTAAAAGACATGCATAATTGCTAAAGCCCTTTAAATACATTTTCCGTCACATCAGAATGTGTACTGAATGAATATTAAGTAATCTGATTTTTGTTCAAAGATTTTAAGCCAAAAGCAGTGTTATTGGAAAACGCCCATGTCCCTTCATGCCAACATAATGCCCTGGTGTAATATGGTGTCACCGACGTTTTATGGCGTTAAACATGGGCAAAACGCCCAATTACATGTGGTCTTATTGCAAGACCGGGACCCTTCCTTCTATTATGTTCGTATAACTCATATATTTGATATTTATATTATGGATGATTAGATAGTTAGGTAGTCTTTGTTTCATAGAATGAAATAAAATCTTGATGTAATTGGAATGCTGATTTAATTTCTTTGTTGGTTTCGATAAAAAATGAATTGGAATTAAACAACGTAAGAAATGGAATATGCATTTGAATTCTATCCACATTTCATTCCGCTCTATGAAACAAACACACATAAATTCCAAATCAAATTTTAGTTCCATCGCAAATTCCAATTTCATTATATTCCACGAAAACAACTTTATCTTATTGTTTTATGCTTCTGGAGGTTAATTATTGTGAACTATTATATGAATATTTAGATATTTCAAAATTTGGAAGTTATTAGAAAATTAAACACAAAACATCGAATTTTGGACAAAAAAAATAACCACCGGTCACAAATTCGGTTGCAAAACCGGATTACCTTTCTCCTGGTGAGTGTGGTAGTGGTCCATCACTTGGTGATAGTCTGCCATGTAAGCGGCCACGTCACCGGGGGCCATCACCTCACCTAAGGGGTGCAAACGAGTCGAGCGGCTCGAGAAAAAGCTCGAAACGAGCCGAGCCTTATTTAACCCGAGCCGAGCTTGAGCCTAAAATAAAAGTTCGTATGTTTATCGAGCCCGAGCTCGAGAGCCTGGCATGTGAAGCTTGTCAGGCTCGTTGAGCCATATGGTAAACGAGTCGAGCCAAGTTTATTTAAACTTGTTTACGATCCAACCCTGAACCTAAAAATAAGCTTATTTAGTAAACGAGCTCGAGCTTCACTTATCGAGCTCGCGAGCCTAAAAAATCTATTAATATTTTTTATTTAATATATTAATTAATAAATAATACCGAGCTTGAGCTTGAGAAAATACCAACAAGCCGAGCTCAAGCTTTGAAAACAAAGTTTGAATCGAGCTCGAGCCCGAGCCCGAGTCTGGTCAAGCTTTTGCTCGGCTCGTTTGCACCCACACATCATGTCTACATGTCAATTCCTATGTCTTCTCACACTTCGCACGAAATATGTCTTTTAAAATAGAAACCATATAAAACATAAACTTATATTTTAGGCCTATTTAAAACTACCAAGTTTTATAACTTAAGACCATTAGATATTTGTCGAATACCCATTTTAATTTTAATAAATAATAATAACAATGAGCAACAAAGAATAATAGTTTACATTATCTATTATATTAAGGCCTAAGGGGCACGTTTTTCTTAGTCCCGAATATGATACATGAATTGTTAAGACTTGATGGTGCAAAATACAGTGTAGTCATTAATGAACAAATATAGAGGTTGCTTTTTTTTTTTGAACGACAAATTTGTATCACTGACGGACCACTGGAGTATCATTGTGCCACCAGCAGAACCACCCGATCATATCCATATCCACAAGGCAATAATGCCTATACACCAATTCAGGAGGAACCCAATAAATCTAGGAAAACCCCCTTTGTGAGAATAACCCATGACCTAATAGTCATAAGTCTTATCCCACCACCAAGATACCACTAGGCTATAATGCCATGGGTTTTTTTTTGAACACCACCAATATAGAGGTTGCTAATTGCAAGTCAAACGTCCTTTATCTAAATTGTTATTGTTATTTATTACGTTTCATCAATGAAACAGTGATTTACACGGAAATCACCTTCACCCTACAGTCTTTTTGCATTTATATGCTTTCAATAATCGTTTCCCTCTTATTTTTAGATTTGTGCCACATTGTCAATGTCTTTCTTACTTGATACATGAGCGTTGAATCTAGATGTTGTTAAATGCATTATTTAAAACATTTAAAACGAACTTATATACATTAATTACTTTTGAAATTACTTTCGAAGTGAATAGCAAACGTTATGTTGAGAGAGATCTCACACCCTCCTAAAGAGAGGGTCTTAACTCCACTCTGGTCAGACTATGTTATCTTAACCGGGTCCAAGCTGGCGTCAGAGTTTGGCTAACGGCGTTCCCCGGGAAACCATACCACTCACTGCCAGTGTCAGGGGCTTGCGCTACCACAAGAGATAATCTCTTTGACGAAACGCACAGTTGACTAAAAGCCGGGGTGGCTCGGGCTCGAACTCTTGACCTCAGGTCTAGGAGAACTAGCCTTCATTGCCTTTATCCATCAAATATGATACTAGTGGAGATTGAACCCTAGTTTTATAGCTTCTTACTAGAATCTATTCTTATTAGATAACAAGTTCATGCTATCAAAAAAACATATATCTGGGAAATATATAAAAATACTCCTGATTGTCAAAACATATAGAACAATAAGAAAAACTATACGGGTCATCAAAGAACATATCAGTTAGCACTTAATATTTAGCAACTCATAAAACAAGATTTATAAAGAAAACTCGTTTGTTGCATATCCTTGATGGGCCTCGAACTGGGCCATTCTAACCTTTTTGGAGTCTGGAGGCGAAATGAAATTTTGAGGCCCTTTTTTTTCTTATTTGATTGCTATAAATGATACTTTTTTATCCGTGTACGGAACCAAGCAAAAATCTAACACAACTATAAGAGAGAATGGTTTGCTTATATACAAAATCAATCAAATCTAAAACAATAAGTTTGCACTAATAGTTAGCATATTAATATTTTTTTAAGTAGGGCCCTGTTCTTTTACAGGCCCTAGGTTTAAACCTGTGTTATTTGTGCTATAGGTTCGGTCGTAGCCTCGAAGAGGAATCTGATATGTTAAGGGTGGGATTGGCCCTTTTGTATATGGGTAAATTTATATTTCCATAGTCCTCACATCACATGTCACTCATTTGAAACATGTTTGGTTCTTTTCGTCCATAAAATTAGGGCTAAGTTACGATAAAAACATTATTAAACTCCTTTTATTTTTAAAGAAAGCAAAAAGCCTGAGAAAATTTATACCAAACTCTTCTTCTTCATTGTATAACCCTCAAACCATCCACAATATCTTCTGCTATGTCGTCTAACTTCATCTCCATTGCACCCTACACAATGGTTTGTGCCTTGTCAATAACACAGTTGAATATGTCTCCGCCTTTGATCAACAATATCTCCACTATCCCTCAAGTTCCAATCAACACCATCATGCCATCGACGCTTCATGTCAATACCATCTATGTTGGGGAAGACGAAGATGAAAAAGGGGATCGTGGGAGGTGACCGGATTAAATTCTTATTTGTAACTAGTAATATTCCCGCGCTTCGCAGCGGAAGCGGATTTTCCCATTTATTATGCTATATGTTATGTATGGTTCTCTTTTGCGTCAATGTATGGTTCTATTTTAAAGAGACTTACGTACCTAATAATAAATTGGATGTTTTTTTAACGTCCATTGTGGACATGGAACCACTTTTTTTTATCATCCATATAATTCGAGTACACCATATTAAGATAATGTATAATTTAGTAAGTACAATCAATTTATTCTAGGCATAATACCTGATTCAATTTTTCTTGCCTAAAAAAGTTGCGTTTTTCAAATATGACTTGATAACTGAAATTACCTTATTCTATTTTTTAATAAACATCCATTTAGAAAATGTAAAGTTTCAGCGTGCTCTCTCTTGTTAAATATTTTAGTGTAATCGGGGATTGATTTGGTGATCAAAGCGAATAATAATACACATCAAGCAAGTTAGGAGGTGCGGGAGTGCACGCTTGTTTGAGTTATTATTATTCGAAGTGTACGGACGGAGCCCGTACTCTACGGGGGTTCCAAGGGGGCAGCGCCCCTGGGAGCAGGGTCCAAGGGGCGGCAGCCCCTGGCGGGGTCCAAGGGGCAGAGCGCCTGGCTGGGGTCGAGCTGCCAGGTCAGCTTGGAAAAATTGCTTTAATAAAAATGGGGTCGAGCAGGGTCCAAGTGGCGGCAGCCCCTGGCGGGGTCCAAATTGCTTTAATAAAAATGTGACAGAAATTTTAATTTTCTGAATTTTGCCACATTTTCGAAATGTTTGAAAATGGCAGTTAAATGGCAGTTTTGTCCAAAAATTGGATTAACTGCCATTGGGCAGTTACACCCCAAAAACCTAATTTCGTATTCAATTTTTTGATCACAATTTTTTCTGGTTCATCAATTCACACAAAGAACATACACTAGTTCAATTTCTCGAAATCAGAGTTGTATCCGATTAAATTATTCGGATGAACCACCGAAATAATTTGATCTGAGAGTGATTACACGCCTCTCTGATCGTCCGGTTTCTGAAAATTCCCCAACAAAGATCAAATTATTTTCTGTGAAGATGGCAAGCGGATCGATGAAGGATATGATAATCAAGGAGAACAAACTGGAGAAGTTCGAAGGTGTAGACTTCTGAAGATGGCAGAAGAAGATGCATTTTCTTCTAAGTTCGTTGAAGGTTGTGTACGTGTTGACTAGTCCAATCCCGGAGATACAGGAGGAGGGAAATCTGGAGCAAATCAGGAAGAGGTCGAAGTGGGAGAACGACAATTATATCTGTCTTGGCCACATCCTGAACGGTATGTCTGATCCCTTATTTGATGTTTATCAAAATGTTGAAACTGCAAAGTTACTGTGGGACACGTTGGAAGCCAAATACATGGCAGAAGATTCTTCTAGTAAGAAGTTTCTTGTCAGTAATTTTAATAATTACAAAATGGTTGATGAACGGCCTGTGATGGAACAATATCATGAATTGCTACGAATTCTGGGGCAGTTTGCCCAACATGATATGAAGATGGATGAATCCATCTCTGTTTCGAGCATCATTGACTCTGTTTCGAGCATCATTGACAAGTTACTTCCTTCCTGGAGAGATGTTAAACATAATCTGAAACATCAGAAAGGAGAGTTAACTTTGGTTGAACTTGGAAGCCACTTCAGAATTGAAGAAGGCTTGAGAGCACAGGAAAATGTGTTGGTCAATGATGATAAGAAACGAGCTGGATCAAGTTCTGTAAACATGGTTGAAACGGGTGAATCGTCCAAAGGAAACAGTAAGTTCAAAGGGAAACACAAGTTTCAAGGAAACAACTATTCGGGTTCAAACAAAAAGCCGAATTACCCTTGCTGGAAATGTGGTAAGGTTGGTCACTTTAAGAAGGACTGTAAGTTGATGAAGAAAAACAAGAAGTCTGGTTCAAAGGACAAGCAAGAGGCTGGTTCTAGCGGGTCCAAGGACCCGGGCAAGCAAGGTCAGAATTTAGTACAATTTAATAATTCGGTTCAGAATTATGTGTCACTAATTTCTGAGGCATTTTATGTGCAGGATGATGACATTGCTTGGTGGGTTGATTCAGGTGCAACAAGTCATGTGTGCAAGGATCTTCGTTGGTTTAAAGACTTTCAACCAATCGAAGACGGGTCTATCATAAAGATGGGGAATGTTGCAACTGAACCAATCATGGGAATAGGAACTGTTAATCTTGTGTTTACTTCTGGGAAAACTTTACTTTTGAACAATGTTTTGTATGCGCCCGGGATTCGAAAGAATCTGTTAAGTGGCATTGTGTTGAATAATTGTGGGTACAAACAAGTATTGGAAAGTGACAAGTATATCTTGTCAAGACATGGTACCTTTGTTGGTTTCGGTTATCTATGTAATGGTATGTTTATGTTGAATGTTGATGTCTCGTTCATGAATGAATCTGTTTGTGTTGCTTCAACTAGTAATGTTAATGATGTACCTTCAACTAGTAATGCAAATTGTATAGCTTCAACTAGTAGTAGAAACAACTTGACTGAATCGGAATTATGGCATGCTAGACTAGGACATGTACATTATAAAAGGGTTAAAGAAATGTCTAAAATGAGCTTAATTCCGCCTATTAACATAAACAATGATAAATGCCATGTTTGCAAGTTGAATAAGATAACCAAAAAGCCTTTCATGCAACATGTCCATAGGGAAACTAAAGTGTTAGATTTGATACATAGTGATCTATGTGATTTTCATGCTACACCATCTCTAGGTAATAAAAAATATGTAGTAACATTTATAGATGATGCTACTAGATTTTGTTACGTATATTTGTTGCATGCTAAGGATGAAGCTCTTGAAAAGTTTAAGATTTATAAACAAGAAGTAGAGCTTCATCGGAGTGGGTTGATCAAAACCCTACATACGGACAGAGGTGGTGAGTATTTTGATCCGGTGTATTTCCAATCTACTGGAATAATACACCATACCACAGCTCCTTACACACCGGAACAAAATGGTGTGGCGGAAAGGAAAAATAGGACATTAAAGGAAATGGTTAATACCATGTTGTCCTATTCGGGCCTAAGTGAGGGCTTTTGGGGTGAGGCTATGTTGACAGCCTGCTATTTGCTAAATAGGGTTCCAAATAAAAGGAACAAGAACACCCTTTTTGAGCTTTGGTATAAAAAACCACCTGAGCTGCATAAGTTGAGAGTTTGGGGTTGTAGAGCCGTGGTGTGGCTCACTGATCCTAAGATAAGGAACATAGGGGAAAGAGGTATTGACTGCATTTTCATTGGGTATGCGGAGCATTCATTTGCTCACAGGTTCTATGTTATAGAACCAAATGACTACGTGTCAGTGCATACGGTTATTGAGGCAAGAACTGCAGAGTATGATGAGAATAGATTCTCTTCAATGCCTAGACCTAGAGACATGGTTCCAAGCTCTAGTAACTCTCACGTGGCTGATCAAGTGATTGATACTCCTCCGGAACTTAGGAGGAGTGGTAGAGCAAGAAAAGCTAAATCATTTGGTGATGATTTTCAGCTATATTTGGTTGAAGGATCTAGAGATGAAATTAAAATTCAATATCAATATTGCTTCAATATTGAGGAAGATCCTAAAACCTATAGTGAAGCCATGGCATATCGAGATGTAGCTTTCTGGAAAGAAGCTATAAATGATGAGATGGACTCTATTATGCAGAATAACACTTGGAAACTGTCTGATCTACCCCCTGGGTGTAAACCACTTGGTTGTAAATGGATCTTCAAGAAGAAGATGAAAGTAGATGGTTCAATTGAAAAGTTTAAAGCCCGATTTGTTATCCAAGGCTTTAGACAAAAGGAAGGAACTGACTACTTTGATACATATGCTCCTGTAGCAAGAATATCCACTATTAGATTGTTGGTTGACTTGGCTGCAATACACAATCTTGTAATTCATCAAATGGATGTGAAAATTGCTTTCCTGAATGGTGATTTGGATGAGGAGATATATATGAAACAACCAGAGGGTTTTGTTATGCCTGGCAATGAGCATAAGGTGTGTAAGCTAGTTAAGTCATTATATGGCTTAAAGCAAGCACCAAAACAGTGGCATCAAAAGTTTGATGAAGTGATTTTGTCTAATGGTTTTGTATTAAACCAATCAGACAAGTGTGTATATAG
This sequence comes from Helianthus annuus, assembly GCF_002127325.2. Classification (NCBI taxonomy): domain Eukaryota; kingdom Viridiplantae; phylum Streptophyta; class Magnoliopsida; order Asterales; family Asteraceae; genus Helianthus; species Helianthus annuus. Next base: position 20,152,551 of record NC_035436.2, on the reverse strand, counting down.
CAAATTTGATGATTCTTGGAAAGGAGTCATAATTTGTCTATATGTAGATGACATGTTGATCTTCGGTACTGACCAGGATCAAGTTGATAAAACAAAGAAATTTTTGTCATCTTGTTTTGATATGAAAGACTTGGGGGAGGCGGAAGTGATCCTTGGTATAAGGATCAAAAGGGAGAACAATGGCATATCTATCTCTCAATCTCATTATATTGAGAAGATATTGAAAAAGTTTAATTTTCATGATAGTTATCCGGTTAGCACTCCAATGGATCCTGCTTTTAAGCTCTCACCTAATGAAGGTGTAGCTGTAAGCCAACTTGAATATTCAAGGGCCATTGGATCCCTCATGTATGCCATGATTAGCACTAGACCGGATATAGCTTATGCTGTTGGAAAGCTTAGTAGGTATACTAGCAATCCAGGTGCAAGTCATTGGCAAGCAATGAATCGAGTATTTAGGTACTTGAAAGGAACCATGAAATATGGTTTGACGTATACTGGATTTCCTTCGGTTTTAGAAGGTTATTCGGATGCAAGCTGGATTAAAAACAAGGAAAATCATTCTTCCACGAGTGGATGGACTTTTCTGCTCGGAGGAGGTGCCATATCTTGGGCATCTAAGAAACAGACTTGCATAACTGATTCGACAATGGAGTCTGAGTTTGTAGCATTAGCCGCAGCTGGCAAAGAAGCTGAGTGGCTAAGAAACTTGATTTATGAGATTCCATTGTGGCCCAAACCTATATCACCAATATCTATTAGATGTGATAGTGCTGCTACCTTGGCTAAGGCATATAGCCAAGTGTATAATGGGAAGTCTAGACACTTAGGTGTTAGACACAGCATGATTCGTGAGCTCATCACGCAAGGGGTGATATCGGTGGAGTTTGTGAGAACTCAACAGAATTTAGCCGACCACTTAACCAAAGAGTTATGTAGAGATCTTGTGCACAAGGCGGCTGTAGGGATGGGATTAAAGTCCACCTGAGATTTCTCGTGTTAAGATACCCAATTCCCACCTAATATGACGTTAGGTGCTGAATTCAATGTGGAAAGCTTAACATCTAGAAATTGGAACACATTAGTAGCATCATCCCAAGGTATGTGTTCAGACCTGCAAGTTAAAGGAGGTTGAAGGTTCTCTTCTTAATAGTTCTTTGAAAAATTGCATATGCAGGTGCAAGAATGAAGAGCTACCTATATGAGCATGAAGTTTAGCCGCTTCAAGAAGCTAGGACTTGGCTTTGATATGTTCATTGAAGGATGGGACACAGGCTAGTAAAAATAGTGTCAAGAAAGAACATTAGAGTATGTAAACTTGTGTGTATATTATCTTCATGTATTCACTGAATAGAAAGGGTTCAATCCTTAGCGACACCCTTATATTCGAATATTTGGAATGTGTAATATACTAATGTGAAATTCAATCGTCGCGATATTTCATTTATGCATAAGTTTGATTTGTTGTGAATTTGTTAAGTTAATCAAGGATTACGCTAAAATGGGGGAGGAATGTTAGATATTTTAGTGTAATCGGGGATTGACTTGGTGATCAAAGCGAATAATAATACACATCAAGCAAGTTAGGAGGTGCGGGAGTGCACGCTTGTTTGAGTTATTATTGTTCGAAGTGTACGGGCGGAGCCCGTACTCTACGGGGGTTCCAAGGGGGCAGCGCCCCCTTGGCGGAGGTCCGGGGGCAGCGCCCCTGGGAGCAGGGTCCAAGGGGCGGCAGCCCCTGGCGGGGTCCAAGGGGCAGAGCGCCTGGCTGGGGTCGAGCTGCCAGGTCAGCTTGGAAAAATTGCTTTGATAAAAATGGGGTCGAGCAGGGTCCAAGGGGCGGCAGCCCCTGGCGGGGTCCAAATTGCTTTAATAAAAATGTGACAGAAATTTTAATTTTCTGAATTTTGCCACATTTTCGAAATGTTTGAAAATGGCAGTTAAATGGCAGTTTTGTCCAAAAATTGGATTAACTGCCATTGGGTAGTTACACCCCAAAAACCTAATTTCGTATTCAATTTTTTGATCACAATTTTTTCTGGTTCATCAATTCACACAAAGAACATACACTAGTTCAATTTCTCGAAATCAGAGTTGTATCCGATTAAATTATTCGGGTGAACCACAGAAATAATTTGATCTGAGAGTGATTACACGCCTCTCTGATCGTCCGGTTTCTGAAAATTCCCCAACATCTCTAAATCAATTTTAATAAGTTATCAACTATGTTCTCTATCTACTCACTCTTTTTCTTCTCTATTAAATCAAAGGTTGTGGCGGTGGAAGAAGGCAGGAGGCGACGTTGGAGAATTGCCGGCAACTGGAAACTTGTAGTGGTGGAGGCGACGGCCGGAAGTATGAGTGATGAAGCTTTCCGGCGACGAAAGTTGCACCCAAAAGAGAAAGTTATCTTATGGTGACGCCACCGGCCGCCGCTCGGAACATCCGAGTTCGTTGATGAAAAGCCGATATCCACCCAGGATCGTTACATGAAGCTTCCGATCTGTTCAAATAACTCGTAACCGTTGACAAAAAAGACTGTAGTGGGAACTCCCAACGGTCGTTCTCAACCTCTACCTCCTCGTCCCGCTCTCTCTAAACTCTACTGAGTTGTGTGAACCATGACCAGAAACAAAACCAATGGACGACATCGGCATCGGAAACTACCGGCGAAGGTCACTACTAAAAGACTTGATGAAGAAAACCATAGGGCCACTACCTAAGTATTAAAAGCCCCAAAATACAGGGTCCCACCCATCTCTCTTGTGTTTCTCTGTCAAATGAACTGAGCGTTAACGGCCACGTCGTAGGGCCAAAATGAGAAGGCAAATTTATTATGTGGCCAAAGTAAGAAAAGAATGGACTTTTCTGGTGCAAACCCATGTTATAAATTGATATATAATAATAATAATAATTTTTTTCATAATCACAAGTTTTGATATTCATTGATGTCCATGATGTTAATTACTTGTTGCAATGCAACAAAATATTTGTTTCTTATATGCTTCTTTGTCTAACACTATTTTATATGTTGGGTATAATAAACTTGATGTATCTATAATGAGAATTGGATCAAAGACGAAAAAGGGAGGTGACTACTGACTAGAAGGGAGTGATCCTCGTAGGGGGTAGGGGCGACACATATGAAGAAGGTAATCTAGGGGGAGAGTTTTGAATTGTGCAATTTATAATTTTTTTTGTTAAGCCTAAAACAGTCTGTTAGAACTCTATTAATCCATTTGTAGGATTCGTTGATCGTTCAAAATAAAAAGAAAAGTTTACTCCAAAAGTAAACAATCGTCAACTCTAAAGACAAACCTGTTACGAGTCGACAAACCCATAGGCAAAACCCATTATTTTTTTTAAAAGTATTGATCAAATTATATGGACTTACAATGGGGAAGTGTGTGCAATTTACTCGAAACAAATTTGGACAAATGATAACTTAAGCCTAGCAAAAGAAAAATAAGCTATAAAGTACCTTTTATTTACTTTTAGGAAAAAAAAAATCCTATTTTTGATAAACTAGAATTACGACCCGCCGTAATGCGGCGGGGATTCTTTAGTTATAACTAAGTCAATTTAGGACCTGCACGTTTTGTTGAACATGTCAAACGGTAAAAAATAGACGATGTAAAAACGTTCACCCACACACGCACGTTGCGTCGTGTTAACTCGCAAAATTTAGAACGAAACGTAAAAACGTTAAACCAAAGACGCACGTTGCGATGTGTTAAGTCATAAAATTTATAACGAAGCATAATGCGGAAAATTTGCGGAAAATGAAAACTATAAAGGAGCGAAGTTGAAAGAAAAAAAAGTTGTGAGGATAAATTGCAAAAGATTAAAAGTGTTGGGTTAAACGTAAAAAAACAAATAGTTTTGGGTTAAAAGTAATTTATCAAATACTTTTGGGTGAAAAGTAAAAAGATCAATTTTTTTAAACCCCCAAAGCCATGGTTACAACAACCATATGCATAACCATTTTTTCTTTGAAAAACCCCCAAAGCCAAGATTACAACACTTCGCGAAAGATGAAAAGTATAAGGGACCAAAGTTGCAAAAGATGAAAAGCTTTGAGTTAAAAGTAAAAAAATCAAAGTGGTTAAATCGCAAAAGATGGAAAATTTTGGATTAGAAGTGAAAAATCAAATTAATCAAAGGGTTGAAATTGTATAAGATGGAAACTTTTGAATTAGAAGTGGAAAAACAAATCAATCAAAGCGGTTAAATTACCAAAGATTAAAACTTTAAACTTAAATTGTCAAAGATTAAAACTTTAGGGTTAAAAAGGAAACAAAGATTAAAATTTTAAACTTAACTTGCCAAAATTGAAACTTTAGGGTTAGAAATGAAAATTTCAAATTTATTTTGAAAAACTCCCAAAACCAATTGTACAAGTATGATATGCATAAGATAGTTGGTTATTAGTAAGGTTTTAATTTAATTGAAGTTCTTTGACTTGTCAAAAATATGTGAAAAGTCACTCAACTTAATTATAACGTTGTTAAAGTCTCAACTTATCTAAAATGCGAATACTTGAAAAAAAAAAAGTTTAGACAACTTGTTACCAAATTGGTAAAATAAAAATAGATAATCTAATCTTTTTTTTTAACCGCCAACAAACTTAATTCTGAGTACTTTTGGGGCACCCACTGGACAAACGTAGTACTCCGATAGTAACCCGAGTCTACCATCAATTCCGGGGAAAACACCCTGGTAATCCACCCGCCCGTAGGCACGACGGTGAAATTACCGGTAAAACCCGTTTGGCTCAAGGATCCAACCCAGGTTTTCCTGGATCTCCTATCATTGCCCACCAGTGCATAATCTAATCTTTTTAAAATATTAAATTTAACTTCATCCAACTATAGTGAGTTTAAAGGATAACAAGCTGTTTTTAGGACTGCCGGGGCGGTTCTGTTATATAATAACGGAATGATATATAACGAGTGATGGGCCACCGCCGGTATAAACATTAACGCGTTATATTTTCAACGAAGTCCATTTTCGTTATTTTCTTCACGCGTGATGGTTTGGTTTTGTGAGTGGAATTGTTGGTTGGGGGGAAATTGTTGGGTGTGGTGATGAGTGATGACCACCCCCACTAAAAAAGGTTGTGAGTGATGGAAAAATGGTCGATGACATGACGGAACTTGATTGGTGCTTGTGAGTGATAAATTCTATCACTAGTGAACCACCCCCTCCCCTTATATTTCTTTTCACGTGTATCTATATTCTAAACAAGTTTTGTGACTTCAATATAACAATTTTAGATTAAAGAACTTTTTAATGTAATTATGTTAACTTTCGAATTTCATACAAAATTGTAGGAATCCGTTCATACAAAATAAATAATTTTATTGACTTGAATTACAACTTGAAATGGGAAAGAAACAAAAAGAAATACAGGTTACAACCGAAATAAATGAAAAACAAGAACTGAAATTATAAACAGAAAAGATGTTCTTGGTTGAGGGTCGTGTTAGACACGGGTCCCTTAAAACAAATTTCGAGTCTCCCAGGAGAACTCGTTTGTTTTCTAGGATACAACAGCCTAAGCAGTTGCACTGCCGGTCTTAACTCCAACCCGAAGGTATACCTTGCTGCTTAAAGATGAAGAAGAATTCAGAGAGAAGATTGTATTTTGTGTGTTTTCAGTGTGTCTTGTTCTGCAGCAGGATCCTCCTATATATACTTCAGATGTTGAGAAGAAACTGAAAAACGAATAAAATGGGAGAATTAAACTGCATTAAACGTATTCAATGCACTTTAATTCGTCATTTAATTCTCAGTCAAAACCGTTCCGATTACAAACACTATGAACAAACAGATCACACAATCTTACAAAAAAACTCTCAACTCTCAACTAACAGGATTATCAACAAGATAATCACTCACAAGAACACCGAATCTCGATCTAAAGCACTGATTCAAGATGAAATAGTGTTTAAACCAAACGAAACCCTAGGTATTTAGAGAGAGAAACAAGAGATTGTAAAAAATATCTGCTCACTAACTTCTGCTGAACGATGACTTTTTTCTTTTTATTCAGATGGCCATCTGTTCCTGTTTATACAATAGAAGCCCAGCAGTCCATAAGCAGCAATAGCCCAAAACAAGTAGCAGCAGCCCAATACTTCCATTAAAAACCCATGAAACATGAAAAATAAAAAACACTTTCATTAATAAAAAAAACAATTAAAAAGATATTAAACTGAAAATAAAGGTTAATGCTGAAATGTAACTGCACTGACATTAATTGCTGGAAGCTCCTGCGCGCGCGTGCAAGACAGACAGGTGCGCGCGCAGGTCTTGCACACTCATGCGCGCGTGCACCATTTTGGCTCATTTTCATGCGCAAGCAGAGCCCCTTGCGCGCGCGCTGATTTCGCTCACTTCCATGCGCGTGTGCGCCAGCCACAAGTGAGCCTATACGAGCACGCCACACAGTCGCGCCGTATTGGTTCACTTTGGTGCGCCCGCGCGAGACTGGCACGTCATGTGCCTCGTACCCGCGCGCCTGCATGCAACGTCACCAACCATCTGGTCCTTGCAGCCCATGTGCTCCACCAAGCGCACATGGTCAAAAATACAAAGGCGGCTCTCAAGCGACTCGCGGCGATGCGAAGTGCAAAGTGCGCCTTATCGCCCACGTCACGCGCGCGTGTGCTAGTTAGGTTGTGGAGTACCTTAGTGTGTGCTTCCATGAAACAATAACGATGGGGAGTTCCCACTTAATTACCCCTTTAAGTTTCAACTCTTCTCCTATGTGGGACAAGGTGTCAATTTCCCACTTTTACAACATTCTATGTTTGTAACACCAAACTTTGAGTATCGATATCTCATTCATCTTAGCTCCGTTTTAGACGTGGTTTAGTTCGTTGCGAAGCTTTTCCAACATAGAACACAAACCCACAAATAAATACATAAAACCCGCTCATTTTCTTATATTTATGAAAAGTGCTATTTTCACAAATTATACCCTTATACAATTAGCAACTTGGGTTATGTCCCATTTGCTTAAAAGTCACACCTTTTAGTTCATTTTATTCAATTATACAATACTAAAAAAGTAACAAGGGTCACCACTTACATTAACACTCAACACCCGAACCATTACGTCCTTTCCGAGAAAATATTATGTTTCCCTTTGTTAATGATTTATATATCTCAACGGTGTGTTGGTTCATGATTACAATGGTGCGTCATATCCTTCACAAAATGGTATGTCGGTTTAAAATGCATGCAAAGCATTAATTAATTAAGGGGCACGTCGTTTCTCTTTAAACTAAGTAACCAACATGCACAATTAAAAGAAACTTGACAGGATCTCTGGAATGCTTTTGTAAACCGTTGTTCATAATTTCAAACCAAAGGTAACATTTATATCTTTATTCAATCGATTCTTCCATGCTTTTCCATAACCGTCGTTTCTTCCTTTTATGAATCATAGTTACATTTTTATTGTTACTTTTTTTTTTGTGAATCTGTATACCGTACAATCGACTCAAGCATATGCCCTTTCAATGATTTTCGTTTCTTTCATTCTTGAATCGCAATTTAAACTATCAATCGACTCACCACTCACGCATACATAAATAGAGAGAAAATTTTAGTTTCGCGCGATTGCGTAGAGGACGTAAATCAGTCATCTTCATGTTTGTGATTCATTTTGTAGTCATTTTTAGAATATGTTGTTTTGAAGTTGGTTAATTCGTCAGTTTTGAATTTAATCGTTCATATTGACAGATCATTTGTTTGTTATTGTGACTTTGATGATTGATATTTTATTTTATTCATGAACATATAGATGCATGGTTATGCGTGGTTTCAAATTTGGTGATGGTGTGTTTAGATGATTTGATTAGTGGATTTCTTTTACTTTAATTTCAATTTGCAGAAACAATAATTTTCTGGATATGGAGGGTGATACACAGAGTAATGGTTCTTTCTCATTATGTTTGAACATATGGAAAATATCGATGTGAATTGACGATCGTGTATTATAATGTCGGAATGATAGGTCTTCGCAAAAGAGTGGACAATCTTAAGAATTTATAAAGGGGTTTGATACTGATGATGGCTTTGACTTTGTACGTCTTACATACTTATCCAGATGACCACATCCCACAGGTCTCTTAGTTATATATTTCAATATTATTATTCAATGTCTTTTTTTGTTTGTACAGATTAGGAGAATGCTTGAGGAGCACTTTGGGCAATGCGAAGAGATTTCAAGCATGTCTATTCTTAAAGATTTTGAATTTGGTGGTTCTAAAGGGTAGGCTTTTATTCAATATTTTGTTAGTTAACAAGTCTACTTTAACGAGTTAACGCTACCCGTGCGTTGCAGCGGGATGCTGATTGTTGAAGTTATTAATAAATACATTTTACGAAAAACAAATATAAATTACATTTAATATACTATATGTATAGAACTAGTTTTTGCCCCGCCCGCGTTGCGGGGCAATAAACTGAATATTTCTCTTTCATAACATGTATGTCTGTATAGAGGGCAAAATCGTAATTATATTTTGAGCTGGAGACGAAATCATAATTTTAAACTGAGAGCAAAATCATAATTTTGAGCCTGGGGGGGGGGATCATAATTTTATTTTGAGCTGTGTGCGAAAACGTAATTTTGAGCTGAGGGCAGAATCGTAATTTTCAGGTAGAGGGAAAACCAAAGTTTTATTTTTAACTGGGGGCAAAACCGTAATTTTAAACGAAGGGAGAAACCGTAATTTTAATCTGGGAACAAAATTAAAAATGAGTTTTTTAGCCGAGGGCAAAAGCGTAACTTTGAGCCAGGGGCGAAATTATAATTTTATTTTGAGCTGGGGGCAAAAACGTATTTTTAAACGAAGGACGAAAGCGTAATTTTAAACTGTGAATAAAATTAAATTAAAAAAGTTTGGTCCAATGGGGAAGTGCCGGAAGTGCCAGGCAGCTGCCTGGCACTATTCCCCCATTTGTGAATTGCTGCCTGGCACTATTCCCCCATTTGTGAATTGTATATGTAGGTAATGAGAGCACAACATTCATCCACCATTTCATGGAAAAACAGTAAACATTCATATCAAACCAAGATACTTACTCAACCAACAATTACGTTACGTCACACAAATGTCATGTTTGATACATATGCTAATACATAGATCTATAAATATAAATTAGATTTATCAACTTTAATAAAAAAACAGTAACTATGACAGACAAATTTACCACAGCAAAAATCAAAACTATAGACTCCTTTTATAGTTTTCCAGAACTTAATTGTTAAAGACACAATTTTAAATTCATAAAAAATCAAATCTTTGATTTTTCCTTATTCCGTAATTATTATATAAATTGTATGTCAAACTATTCAAATAATTACTCTACTATTATATAGAGGGCCGACTCTTAGGCTGGCCAACCCGTGTCAACACCCAACACCCAGATTTTTAAAGGTTTCGAAAAATTTTTATAAGCTTTTATATATACTAAATTATATATTCAATATATGTACCATTTATTATAATAACATTACAAATACATCTTTTTAAGTTTTCAATTTTCATCCGAGTCATAAACCACTACCACCGCTAAAGGGAAAGCAACCACCGCCATCTCCCACAACCGCCGATCGAGCATATTTCCGGCAAACCCTCAGATCGAGAATATTTCCGACGAATACAAAGATGACAACCTATATTATCTAATCGCCGACCGTTCAAACACGGCCACCCACCGTCGCTCACACACACGTCTTCAATCACACAACCCGTTCAAACACATACACCCCAATATGTGGAATTTTAATGGCTTTCTCGCAGGAAATCACCTACACAACCTAGTTTTGCCACAGTCATTATCGGTTATTTATGGACAAATCAAAAACAATCGGGTCCAGAAAATTCAAGCGCCGTCGCCGACAAAAACACTAATACTATCATCCCGTAAAGCCAAGTGCGGCAGTGGCGCAGGATTTGAGGGGCGGGGAGGGGCGCCCGACCCCCCGAACTTTTCGGTCGGTAGTGTTATATATGTACGTTTCGTATAGGATTTTGTAGGTATATACGTTTTCGACCTCCCGGATACGTTTTCGACCCCTAGGTTTTAATTTTTTTATTTATATATCCCAAATAAAATATTTAATTAGACCAAATCATTATATTGGTAGAATACTAGAATCTACCTATTATACTAAAAAAAATACACTTAATGCCACATGTCCTTTTCTTAAACAATCATTTATTGATGTGGCATGTCTCTTTGAGCAGAGAATTGGTACATGGGCGGGAATTTTTTTCCTTTTATTTTCTTTCATCAGGAGGCTTCTCAAACACGCTCTCTCCTTTCTCTTCAATCAATCCTTAAAACCCTAATTTCAATTTCATACAGGCACCGCCACATTCTAATACTATTTTCCTTACTTCATTCACCATTTTAGTTCATCTTTTTCCTATCAAGAACCCAAAATTTATGCTTTTCAAATCATAAAACGCTTTGGGATTTTTAGGGTTTTTTTCTTTCAATCGTTCTTTTTCATCAGGCAATTCACCAAACAAATCGAAGATCAAACCCTAGATTCCTTGCTCCTCCATTGACGCTCCATATCTTGCGGTTCTCCCCTGGCCTCCGTCTTACTTCTAAAGATTTGATTTTTTTGAACAACAGCAATGAATCTTCATCATGTTCGTCTTAATCAAATCTATCATCATCTCCTTCACACATCATCTACAACAATCGATTTGTTCAGTTTCCACTTTTTTCTCTAATTAATCCCTCAATTCTTACAATATATATTAATTTCTTTACTCTCAACCGTAATCTTCATGTTCAATTGTAGTAATTTGTTCCAATTAGCATCGATTGTTCATCAATTTTGGGTTTTGCAGGTTCGAATACTATCTAGGGTTTGTTTACTCTCATCTGTTTTATCATTTAAAAATCTTTTTTTTTTTGCATATGTTTGTTATGAAGTCAGATCCTGGTAGTTTTTTAAGTTAAAACTTCATGAGTTGACTAGGAAATACAATAGTTGTAGTTTTTTTTCTTTTAATTTTTGGTTTCTATATTCCGATTCAGATCCCTGCATCGATTTAGGATTTTGTCTTCACCAACATCAGACAATTGAATGATGGATCGCGCTCTGCATTTGGGAACAACTAAAAGGTATGATTTATTGTTTGACTTCTTAAAATATGTATCTTATTCTATATTGATCTGCATGAAAGATAACTATTTTAGTGAAAAGATGACAAGAAATTATAAAACCATAAAAGAGAATTTTGAATTTAGAAAGTGTTATTATTATTATGTTTAAATTTGAAAGTTATGTTGCATGTTTTGACTTTTTATTTCAAAATTTGAAATTTAATTTGTTATGGATACTTATCAAAATTTTGGAAATTGTAACTTATTTCCAAATATACCGAGACAACTTATTTTAAATTTGTTATTGCTTTTGAATACCATGTCAATTTCCATTCTCACCATTTGAAAAGATATAGGTCATCTACTTTTCTTTTTAGGGAGATGATTCAGGAAAGTAACAAGGCACTGAAGGAGGTATAAAGAGGTATGTTATTTAATCTTTTGTTTATTTCTTAAATTTATTCAATAAAATTGTGTTATTGTTCACTGGTTTCGTTGTTGTCGATGTGTGATTTATGTCTTTTTTTTTCAGAAATGTATTTTGACAGGGGGAACTTCTATGACTTTACCTCGCTTGGTAGGTCTTCATACAAAAGAAAAATTAATGGTTTTGTGTTGTCTTTATATCTAATTATGAAGTTGTTGTTTGACCATTGACAATCTTTTGGTATGCAGTTCGTGAATTGGATGTTCCTAGGTCTCTATAGCAAGGATTGAATATCCTAGATTGGATCCATATATGTTTTTTTATGATTCGTCTTTCATATTATTTAATCTTGATTTATCATTCACAAACCCTAACTATGTTAGCTGATGCATTGAGTTTTCCACAGGCGCAATTTCTTTTAAATATTATGTCTTTATATGGAGCTTTTTTTTTTCATTATGATTATGAAATGTAAATGGCTTGCTAAATAAGTAATCGTTGGGCTATTTATTTATTTTGACAAATTTTATCAACATTTTTATAATACAGGAACGTGAGAATCCAACGTTAACAGAGTGGGATCGGTTTGCTCATCGAGACTACATCAGGCTGTCAATGGAGGAAAATGCCGAAGATGCCTCTAATGGTAGTGCAGATGTGTGGGATGAATCTCTTGAGGCACCGTTTTGAGTTATCATCTGGAAGCGGGTCATTAAGGTATATGTTTTTTTTTAAATCATGTATTTCGTCTCCGTATACTATATGCATAGTTTTGCTGTCGGGTCATGTTGTACCAATGGAATGTTCTCGAATTTTGCCACGCGTTAATATGATAATGTTGCATTATAATAAATTTCGAATTAGCACTATCTATGAATAAAACTATAACAACTCAGAATGTTTGATGGAGAGAGAATCTATGATTATTATTATTAACTGTTTTTTTTTTTCAATTGGGAAAGTTAGAGGAGCAAGCAATTTGCCTACTTTTATCTCTTTTTATGCTATCTTGATTTATATATAATACTATTTACTTTTTTTACACTTGATTCTTTTGGCTGTCGCGAGAATGTTAAAGTTGAAGTAAAGATATGGCAAGCTTTAAGGGGTAATAGAAATGTGGTTAAGTTTCAAAATAAGTATGAAGATACCTCCTATGTGTACATAGATACGGGAGTATTAGTTGAATTTTTTTTATTGGCAAGAACTTAAATTTATGGTTACACTTTCTAGGTTATGCGAAGAGTTAAGTAAGAACCCACATCTCATCTTGAAGATAAATGTTGACTTTTGTGGAAGGTAAATTGCATTCATACTGATGTTTTAGTGTATATTTGTATATATTCTAATCTCTAGACCAATTTCTCTCTTTTACCTTTTATATTAGTTTTTAGTTTAAGTTGATTTGTCATATTTTTCTTGATTAAGAGTTAATGTAAGATGTAATGCTCTGGTAAGTTGACTTTACTTCAAGTATGCGTCAAATTCTATGAGTAGTTAGTTATATATGACTATGAGATGTCTGTACAAGTGGCTAGAACAGAAGATGCTATATGCATGTCTGCACTTGGTAATTGTTAGCTTCTTTGTTTACCTCTAGAAATTTTAGTGTATTTAGCGTAAATTTCACTTCAAATTTGCATCCAAGAAGTTTTAGAATCTTCAGATCTATGACATAATTACGATTAAATTTTTTAATTAAGTTTTTTAAATTTTTTTAAATTTTGTAGAATCTTCATCTATCCGCAGCAGGCTACAAGAAGTCATCCTTTGAACTCCTATAAGCTGTGTCATGGGCTTTTGAACTCATATATAACTCCTTTTCCATCCTACAAACATCAGCTCTGGCTATCGCCGCATCTTATAATGTCTACACCTAAACATCTAGATACGGCTGAACCGGAAGATTCTTGGCTGAATCACGACACCAAACCAGAAGATTCTTGGTTGAATCACGAGGCCGAACCAGATGATTCTTGGTTGAATCACGGGGCCGAACCAGATGATTCTCGGCTGAATCACGGGGCAAAACCAGAAGATTTTTGGCTGAGTCAAGGGTCCGAACCAGACGATTCTTGGTAAGCTATTTAATGTGTAAGATACTAACATGGCTGATATAACTTTATGCTATTTGATTTGTCATACAACCCGTATCACATGTCTGATCTATTTATGTTTATAGGAAGCAAAATGGAAAAATTATAATTAATTAGATCTCTTAAACCAAGTGTAGTAGGTACCAAAAAACATACTTCATGCTATAATACTATGGGTCAATAACAGATCGAAGGAGTAGGCGATTAATTGGCAGAATTGGTGATAGTTTGATGAATTTATGTAATTGTTTGTTGTTCTGTTTGTTCGACGACGGCAAACCTACGGATAGAACAACTAATATGGTTTATGACGAGATTTTCAAGGAATTGTGATCGTTGCATATTCATGTATTTCAATTTGTTGTTGTACTCTAATATATTTCTTTGTGTTTTATTGTGTATAAAATCATTCTATTTATATCAATGATGATAATGAAGATATTTTCTTTTACCAACCCGCAAAGTTTGCGGGTTCTTAAACTAGTGTATATTATATAACCCAAGTCAAATCATTATATAACCCAACTTAAAAGCCCACCCTATCCAAAAAAACCCAAATTCGTTTACTTGGGACGTCTTTCTGTAACTATGTCTAATTTTATTTGTTTAATCTTATTGTGATTTGATTTAGATAGAAATTAGAGCTCGAAATTTAGGGTGATTTGTTAACTTGTTTTGTTATTAGATTATGCTATGGGGAAGAATAAAATGATAACTTCTTTTTTAATGTTTGAGAACGTTTTTTATTTGATATTAATGTTAGACCCGACCCGAATCGAATCACCGACGTCCGACCCGAACATACACCTCAAAACTACGCGATAGAAATTTTTTTTAGATCCGTTACCTTCCGTCCCCCCGAACTTTTTTTTCAAGCTTCGCTACTGAAGTGCGGTAACCGGCTATAAATACTATGACCACCATGATCTGAACTGGCCGTGATTCACGGGCTCTCGCAACTACCAACGGTGGGTAGCAGTTATTCGAGTAATTCGACCAAAGGCAGCAATGCCTGACGCGAAGACATGAAGTGGGTTTTCTTCAATCGGAGGCGGATCGGTTTCCCCTCACCAGAAAAATGAACATGGCTTATAGTCTTTCATCTTTGTGTTCGATGGTGGAGGAGGGAGGCCAGTAAGCATCAGGAATTTATGATATCTTTACTTCCTGGAATCAAGAAACAAAACAATTACATGATTCATTTAACGTTGAATGAATCGAACCAACAGTTACAATTGTGTATATATTTATAGTTGTCGGAATTTTGGTGAGGCGGTGCGTCCATAAACGGAAGCGACGCAACCTGCGAGGGAATATCTCGTGAAGCATCGTGTCATAAACCGAAACAATGCAGCCCTTGAGCGTGAAGCGGTGCGTCCATAAACCGACCCAATTTTTGGTGGTTTTTTTATATGGCAGTGCAAGTTCCTTTTTGTAAGCGGTTACCCAAAGTACAAACCGTTGACGGGAAACGTATATAACGTTGTTAAATGGTGCGTTGAAAAGATGCGATGTTTCTTTAAGTTTTAAGTTGCTAATTGCCTAATTGTATAGATATACAGCAAGTCAGGGGGTTTTACGACTTTAGTCGGTTTCTTCCTGGAACGGTTTGGCGCCACCCCTCAAGCGTCAAACTAACAATGGACGGTTGTAATTCCGTCTGGGGGGTATTACATACCCGGGCTATGAAGAGGCATGCCACTGAGCCCTATCCCGCCGCCGTTCAAAAGATATATATATATATATATATATATAATTAGCGTCAATGGTACCGCTCCTTCATGGTTTGGAAAACGACAGGAGTATATACATTTATTTGAGCAGAGTTGTGATGCGATGGTTAGGGCCGCCATGTATATACATTTATTTGAGCAGAGTTGTGATGCGATGGTTAGGGCCATGGCGGTTTTCCGGCCAACTATTCCTATCTATTTCTAATCAAATGTTGTTTTACAAAAAAATATATAGTTAGAATCACGTAATTCTTCTTTTATCAACCACCCAACGTTAATTTGTATCCAAAGCCATGCATGTCGCCATAACCGTGTTATTATATTTGTTTGTATCAAATTTTGAACCACTAAATAGAATTACAAATAATTAAACAAGTAAAAACCCAGTTGTGATTTGAACATGAAAAACCCTTATATCCATTAAAATAATAATCAAAGTGATTACTTCTTATCTGTGCATAACAAATTAAGAACTTGAGGATGTAAAAACTGTGTGCGATCGTTGCTTCACCATACAGGGCCTTTTTATTATTGAGTGATAATTGTTTATTTATGAAATTTATGCTTTTTTATTTTATTTTTATTAAATACATTTTTTTATTTTTGTTAAAAGTATGAATTGTTTATAATGTGATGTCATGAAGACATGAACTGGGTTTAAATGTTTGTGAACTGTTTGTATCTGTCGAAAAGTGATAACTAACTTATCATCATATTCAAATTCGAACTAACAATTCTAAATAATATCATTTCATATTGTATGGTTAAAATTAGGAATGTTCACGGTACGGTTTATAACTGTGAAACGATCCAAACTATCCATCGTTGTGAATGGTTTGGATTACGGTTTACACCGGAATACAGCCATAACAAACCGGACTAGACAACAAGTTGCACTATATATATCATTAGATTTTTTAAATATATTATTTCATATATGTAGGCTTAATTCATACGCAGTGGAATCGACACTCATTAGTTGGAGGGGATTTAGGGTGCACGGGGCGTTCTCGGTGACCCCATGCGGGGACCTCCTCCACCGAAGAGGGGTGGTGCCGCCATTCAATCGGTGACCAACATGGGGGACCAAAATCGGATGGAATTCACCGAAGAGAGGGAGGAGAGAGGGAGGAGTGGGCCAATGAAAAATTTCCTTTTTTTTTTCTAATAAAAAACCAAGTCACCTAAGAGGGGAGTGCCGCCATCAATTTAGGGTGTTAGGGGAGTTTAAGAGGAGAGTTGACGTGACACACGAGGATTGGTTATGCGTAAGAGAGAGGACTCCCCTCTTAGGAGAGTGCCCCTTACACCCTTAGCAATTAACGGTTTTGTGTTTTAGTTTTTAGTTATGTGGAGTTCCAAAATCTTAAATGTTCGGTACACTGTTTGAACCAAAACTGAAGTTTCGTCCTTTTGAAACTTGAAATAAAAACACATAAAAATATCACCATTGAATTTGGGGTAATTTGAAACAACTTTACCCACAAAATATTTTTAAAAATTAAAGTATACTACATTCTTTTACAAAAAAAGACCAATGGGCATTTTTAACTAAAAGTTGATTATTACGAAAGCTCAAAATGTGAAACCGTTTGGACGGGTTTTAATTTTTAACTGTTAGGTAAAATAATATTAATTAATTTGGTTGTGCCTACACATCTAAATTAGATTATGTACAACGGTGTGATATTGGGTCCTTAAAAAAAAGAAATTCAGTGTTAAAAAAAAAAGTAAAACTATTTAATATGATGTTATAGAAGGGAGACAAAACAAAATGAAAATAATGTTTTGCTTATAATTAAGAATTCTCACATCTTATAATACTAAAATTTAGAGAGATTTTTTGCGTAAAAATAATCAGCATCGCGCTATATTGATACTAAAATTAAGAAAGAATTTTTGCACAAAATAGTCCCCGCTGCAACGCGCAGGGTAGCGTCCACTCGTTTCAAAACAAAAATTAAGTTACAATATCCTTTTTAATACAAAATAAATAGGTATGTTTTGAGTTTCTACGATAACTCCTGATTACCAAACACACATCTTCATTTGACTATCTTCTTAGATTTTTATTCAAAATATTTGATAGAATCATAGAAATCAAAACTAGAAAGTCAAAAACACATCTTCATTTGACTATCTTCTTAGATTTTTATTCAAAATATTTGATAGAAATCAAAACTAGAAAGTCAAAATAAAAAAATAAAAAATAGTTGCTCAAGATGAATATTTAATAATAACAATAATAAAAGGAGGGTGTATACAGAGGACCCATTTTATGATTTTTACCATACGTATCGATTAATCTAACTACTATAATAAAAGAAATCAATAAAGAGACACATGTCATTCATTGAAGCCATCAATTAAAAGATAATTATAAAATTAAATTTAATATAAATTTAAACAATTCATATAGGAGATAATCTAATATTTTAAAATATTTATCATATTTAATAATAATAATAATAGTAATAATAATAATAATTCATTGAAGCCATCAATTAAAAGATAATTATAAAATTAAATTTAATATAAATTTTAACAATTCGTATAGGAGATAATCTAATATTTTAAAATATTTATCAGATTTAATAATAATAATAATAATAATAATAATAATAGTAATAATAATAATAATAATAATAATAGTAATTATTATTATTATTATTATTATTATTATTATTATTATTATTATTTCTCTAAAGGAGTGGGTAATATTATAAAATAATTTAGTAAAATTAAAGATGTTATTTTGGAGATTAAAACGGAGCTATAGACAGAAAAAAGATGGATAAGTTGTTAGGAAATATCATTAAGAATATAGAAATAACTTAGGTAAAATTACTTAATGTTAACGAGTCAAAAAATCCTAGGAGGCAAATCATGTAAAAAATGATTACGTACACCAAGAAAAGTAGTCACCAGATATATTTTTTTTATTAAATTCATTTAACCTGTGTAATAAATGTGGTTTTTTTAAAGATATAACATATTTATTTTTTACCATACAAAATTACATATATGCAACTCATGTAATACACAGGGTTTTTAAAAATATAACTTTTTTTTTATTATGTAGTATATAAAATTAGATTTATTCAATCCATATAATACATAGAGTTTATAAAGATATAACTTTTTATTGTTCAATATAAAATTACATGTGTTCAACCCGTATAACACATGAGATTCTTAAAAATGTAACTTTTTTCATTATTTAATATATAAAATTAAAAGTACTCAACCCGTACAATACACGGGGTTTTTAAAAATACAACATTTTTTTATTATTTATTATATTAAATTACATTTATTCAACCCATATAATAAACGAGATTTTTAATTATATATTGTTTTATTATTTGATAAATAAAATTATATTTATTCAACCCGTATAATAAACAAGATTTTTAAAGATATATATATATATATATATATTTATATTATTTGTTATATAAAAATACGTTTATTCAACCCGTGTAATACACGGGGTTCTAACCTAATATAATATAAAAGAAACCATTTATGGGACACCTGTCATTCATTGAGACTATTTGGTTTCTTATTAAATTAAATAATTTACAATTTTGAGGATAAATGTTTTTTTTAAACGGTTGAGGATAAATATTGATAATCAATTCTCAACTAAAAGATAATATTAAATCAAATCTAATCATTATTATATAATACTAAAATTATTGGTTATATTAAATTTAAAAATATGAATTATAATTCATAGCTTAATATATTACGTGTTATAATTTGTTGTTGGGTAAATAAACAGGTATGCTAGAAAATAATAATCTGATTTCTATTTTAAATATAAAATAATGATCGTTAAATTAGGTTCTTTGTAGTCTACAAATGCCTTATATAAAACAAAAATTATAAAATAACTTATATTCTTTTTAAACGGCTAAGCTTTTTTTTTCTGTCCATTAATTCTAAACTAAATAACTTATATGAGTATAGTCTACGAATCTATATCTATATCTATAATCTATACTATATAATAAAAGAAACCATTTTTGAGACACTTGTCATCATATTAGGCCATGTTTTATGAATAATTATTATTTTAGTTTAATCTAATTATAACTAATTATAGATAATCCTTCTAATAAATATTATTTAGTTTAATTATTACTTTTATATTTATCTATTTACTTCAAATTCAAATTTAGTTATCTAATTTCATATTAGAGTAAATTACAATTTTGACCCCTTTGGTTATATCCCTTTTACCCTTTTAGTCCAAAAAGGATTTTTTTAATATCTGAGTCATCAATGTCTTTTTTTAACCCTTTTGGACCCCAACGTTATTTTTTCTAACCCCTTTGGCCTCCAAAAGTAAATGGGTGGGGTTAGTGTTTGGAGCCAAAAGGATTAAAAAAAAGACGTTGGAGGCACAAATATTAAAAGATTAATTTTTTGGTTAAAAGGGTAAAAGTGATATAGCCACAGAGGCCAAAAATCGTAATTTTCTCTTGATATTAACTATATATTTGTACATTTTGTTTAGTTTGGTATCAAATAGATTTTACGAAACTTAAAATAAAATTAACTAATATTATTTATCATTTCTACATTTATAAGTTTTAAATAAATGAATAAATTTATTGAGACTTCATTACATTTACAAGTTTTAAATAAAGGGTTAAATTTATTAAGACTTCGTTAACAAATTTTACTACATACAATAATCTATTTATATCAATCTAAATATATATATCTACTAGATTATTACCCCGTGTATTACACGTGTTGAAAAAAAGTGTAATTTTACATACTAAATAATAAAATAATATGTCTTTAAACACCTCATTTATTACACGGGTTGAATAAATGTAATATTTATTAAATAATAAAAAAATATTATATTTTTAACAACTTCGTGTGTATTGTAATTCATATACCAAATAATAAAAAGGTTAAATCGTTAAAAACTCTATGTATTACACGAGTTAAATAAATATAATTTTAGATTAATAGTATATTAAATAAATATAATTTTGGATTAATGGTGTATTAAATAAATATAATTTTGGATAAAGTCTTATATATAAATTTTAATTAATCAATATATTTGATAAATAAAAAAAATACTAATAATAGTAAAAAATCTAAATTATATACTAAATAATAAATATAAAAGAAAGGCGGAAAACCCCAAAAATAGGTGCCTCCAATGAATGACACGTGTCACATATTGGTTTCTTTAATTATATAGTATAGATATAGATATAGATGTTCACATCATCGGTTGTTTCAATCGATAACATAATTTGTTTTTATATCATGGATCAATAACCAACGCTACAAATGTGACAAACAACACTACAAAAAGGAAGAAACTGAACTAAAGTAGAGTATATGGTCCAAATATAGAGTAAAGAGAAATAACAAAGAAAAGTGTATATGGTCTAAATATGAAAGAGTGAAATAAGTCATTTTACACTTAAGATTTATGAATATATAAAACTCACTGAAATTAAACTAATAATATTTATCCATAAGATATTAAACTACTAATATTTAGTAGGAGAGTTATCTATAATATAAGATATTAAACTAAATAATATTTAGTAGGATGATTATGTATAATTAATTAGAAAATATTAAACTAAAATAATAATAATATTTAGTAGGATGATTATCTATAATTAATTAGAAAAGATTAAATTAAAATAATAATTATCTGTAAGAGATGACTTAATATAATGACAAGTGTACTTAAAGTGGTTTCTTTTATTATATGTATAGATACTTTACTATATAATAAAACATTAATGTGTGACACCTATCTTTCATTTTAAGCATCTATTTTATGATTTTCTCGATTCACTTCCAAACTTACCTTATATTAATTAAATAAATAAGTAATAATGAGCTAATATTAAATTTCATCCTACTTTAAATTTTGAATACCATTCTTCTATTTTTCTAATAAAATATTATTCTAAAATTTAAATTGTTAATTTAAGATATTTTTAAACAAAACAAATTATTTATCACAAAACCAAACTTTGTATTAATATATGAAATATTTTTATTTCATTACTAAAAAAATTATTATATCACTTTTATTACATAATTTATAAATCAATTTGTCGGAATTGGTACCAGCATTTTATCACTCAAATAGATGTTGATTTGCTTCTTGAATAACATATCTTCTTTTGAAAAACCATCTTCACAATCACAATATCCATCGCGTATCGAGTATTATCCATTAGTATATTGAAAGATATGACTTTTTATTATTGGTATATAAAATTAGATTTATTAAACCCGTGTAATACACGTAGTTTTTTAAAAATATACCTTTTTTATTATTTACTATACAAAATTACATTTATTCGACCCGTGTAATACATGAGGTTTTTTAAGATATAATTTTTTTTTTATTATTTGATATATAATACACGGGGTTTTCTAAGGATATATATATTTTTTATTATTTAGTATAGAAAATTACATCTATTCAACCCGTGTAATACACATGTTTTTAAAGATATAACTTTTTTATTTGGTGTATAAAATTATATTTATTCAACCCGTACAATATGGTTCTTATAGATATAACTTTTTATTATTTAATATATAAAATTATATTTATTCAACCCGTGCAACAAAGGAGGTTTTTAAAAATATATTGTTTTATTATTTAGTATATAAAATTCATTTATTCGACCCGTGTAATACACGGGGTTATAACCTAGTATATAATAAACAAACCTATGAGTGACACGTATCATTTATTGAGGCTATCTATTTTTTGTTTTCCCTTATAAGTAATAAATAGTACTTCAGAAATTCATTTTTAAAGACATATTTTGATGACTGTATGTTTCAACCGATTAAATTACATTTTATTCAACTTATATAATACAAAGTTTTATTCAACCTTTGTAATACGCAATTTTATTCAACCTATGCAACACATGTGTTTTTTTAAGATATATTTTTTTATTACTTAATGTATAAAATTATATTTATTCAACCCGTGTAACACACGGGGTTTTAACCTAGTGATACATATAACATTTTTACTTCTAATGTAAATTTATATCTATAAAATGTATCCTTATGTAATTAGCACGTGCAAATGGACAACGCTAATGTTTTACTTAGAAGCACATAAGCACGTACAATTGTTTGTAGGAATGTCAACAGGTAGGTTTGAGACGAGTTTTGATAATTTTGAACCCTATAATTTCATTTTACTTATTGTTAATCTAAAAAATCAATGGGCTAACCGACGTGTATTGTGTGTTGATTTAAGCAATTATCAAACTATTTTAAAAACTCATCCGTATCTGTTTAAGCAATTATCAAACTAATTTAAAAACTCATCCGTATCTGTTTAGAACTTTAGATGGATGTAGTGCTATTAACACTTTCATAACTAGATATCTGTGTGGGGGATTTGGTCCGATTAGTCAAGTCTAAGAGTTCATTAATCTTGTTTTGATCGATATCCATTATCCAAACATTTATCAAATGTAACTGGAGTATCATCGTGCCAGATAACTGGAGTATCATCGTGCCAGATAACTGAAGTATTAACGTGCTATCAGTGGAACCACCCGATCATACCCATCTTCACTAGACATAATCTCAGGCTTACTATTTCGATACGATTTTATCTAAAGTTAATAATTTTGTTTCCTTTTATAATACTTTAAGTAAAAAAAATCAATAGGTTAAATAGTTGCATTAGTTCATTGTGCTTGATAATTACTAGGGTCAAATAGATGATCCCTTTATGATTTTACCCGTTTATCAGTTAACTAATGATACGAATAATATAATTTTTATATTAGATTTTTTTTTAGATGCAAATAATAATGCAATTGATCTCTTTATAATTTAATATGTATTGTTAGGGGAGGATTTTCTAACAATTAGTGATCCTTATTTGCTATCCTAATTAGTGATCATCAGAAGAGCTTCAGGATCAGGATCATGGATCACCCCAAGGATCCTCATACTAACGATTGGCTGTTTGTGTTTCGTATTGTTTTGCAGGAGTATTGAGCTTAACTTGGTCTTGGCAACGTTACTATGGAATATTCCACGGGTATTTCGCACACATTTGAATAGAAATGGACGTTGTGGAGAACGTGGGAGCATGGCACAAAAGTCGGACAGTTAGTTAGCTTAGTTAGCTTTCATTTTTAAAGGGGTGACGAGCTAAATTTAGAACACTTAGCCATTTTCGGTTACACACACACTCTTGTGCAATTACAGTCTCAAAGCTCTCAACAAACACTTAACAATTCCCATACTTTTACACGATTAACCATAGTGATCCTTGTACTTAGCTCGTCACTATCCGAAGTTGTAAACTTTTATTGATTTATTTGAGCTTGGTGATCGGTAGTTTCCATCACCCGAGGTTTTTTATGCCGGAGATCATTCATTGATCAAGGGCTTTTTCCTCGTATAAATCCTTGTGTCATTTGTGCAATTTACATCGAAGTGATCCTTATTATTGTTCTTCATTTCAAGCATCATTCCCCGTAACTAGGAGTTTGGTTGCATTATCCTTGTGTGATTTTTAACCAAAACAGTTTGGCGCCCACCGTGGGGCAATTGGTGCTTCATTTCTAAGAAAGTTTTCTGTTGGTGATCATTCCGGTTCATTGCATACGAATATATGGCTTCATCATTGAAGAATACCTCTACTGCAATGTCTGCAGTCAATTCGTCTCAGGGCATTCCACCTTTACCTCCACCTCCTGCTGGATCTCAGAAAAATGCTGAGAAGAAACCAACTCCCATTTTCTCTAAACCTCTAACTTCTTCTGCTCCTTACACTCCCACTACTAGTGACATGTTTACTTTGATTTTGCAGATGAAAGAACATATACAACAACAGGATAAGACCAATGATAGGATCCTCAAAGAAATCGGAGATCTCAAGAAACAAAAGAAAGCGGCAGAGGATCATTCCCCACTGGTGCCCAGATCTTTGAATTTTGACACTCCGGTGATTACTTCTCAGCCATCAGTGGTTCCAGATGTTCAATATGTGGGTGGACCAAAAGGAGTGCACTATGGTTCAGCAATAGTGACTCAGGCATCAGGTTCATATTTCCAGCCAGCGGGATCCTATCCTCAGCATATGGGATCCTTCATGAATTCAGGAGCCTACTCAGGAGCGCAGCAGATTCAAGGATTTTCCTCTGTTCCAGGATCATCCCAGGTTCAAGGATTTTCCTCTGTTCCAGGATCATCCCAGGTTCAAGGATCCTCCTTTGTTCCAGGATCATCCCAGGTTCAAGGATCCTCCTCTGTTCCAGGATCATCCCAGGTTCAAGGATTTTCCTCTGTTCCAGGATCATCCCAGGTTCAAGGATTTTCCTCTATTCCAGGATCATCCTAGGTTCAAGGATCCTCCTTTGTTCCAGCATCATCCCAGGTTCAAGGATCCTCCTCTGTTCCAGGATCATCCCAGGTTCAAGGATCCTCCTTTGTTCCAGGATCATCCCAGGTTCAAGGATCCTCCTTTGTTCCAGGATCATCCCAGGCTCAAGGATCCTCCTTTGTTCCAGGATCATCCCAGGTTCAAGGATCCTCCTTTGTTCCAGGATCATCCCAGGTTCAAGGATCCTCCTCTGTTCCAGGATCGTCCCAGTTTCAGGGATCCTTCCAGATACCAGGATCCTTGAGAAGTTTGCAAACAGGAAGTTCAGATGTCCATCAAGGAGATTTTATTCCGATGCAGACCATTGCTTCCACTGGTCCCTCCATCATTCCAGAGTCCCAGCAATATGGATTCACATCCGGTGTTCCTAATTTGAACCCGATGGGAGGTAACACTTTTAATAATTCTCTTACCGCTAACCATGGATTCATGCAGGATACAAGTATCAACCATGCTATGGCCAGAGAGTTGCAAAAACTGAAGGATATGATATCAAGTGTTCCAGGAGTGGTCAAACCTATCCCGGAGACTGCAGATGGAAGCCACAGGATATCTCGTTTTGCACCACCAATCTGTGATGCTGAGATACCCAAAAGGTTCCATGTTCCAACTATGAAGCTGTATGATGGTTCGACGGATCCTGAGGAACACATAGCACAATACAGGGAGAGGATGGAGATCAACCCAATCCCAGAAAGGTTAAAGGAAGCGTGTCTGTGCAAAGGATTCGGATCCACTCTTACTGGATCAGCCCTCAAATGGCTGCTAAGTCTTCCCCCTTACTCTATTACCTCATTTGCTAATCTAGTTAACTTATTCAATAATCAGTTTTCTTGTAGTAGAAAATTTGAACGATTAACTAGTGATCTATATAGGATAACCCAGGGTCATAATGAATCATTAAGGGATTACATCACCAAATTTAGTAAAGAATCCTTAGACATTCCCAACTTGGATATAGCCACGACTGTTGAAGCCTTCAAAATGGGATTGCTTAGAGATTCATTGTTCTATGATGATCTTGTTATGACACCATGCAGGAACCTAGATGAGGTAAGAACCCGGGCACTCAGGTTCATCCGGCTAGAGGATGACAAAAGGATCCAGGAGAGATTAGCAGGATCCTCAAAACAAGAGAAGCAAGGATCCTCATTCAAGAGCAACAAGTTCAGATCCTATAACAAGTCTGACAACCAGAACGTGCATGCTGTTGATCAAGAAGATGATGATGAGGATTATCCTCCAATTTCTGAATATTACTTTTCCGTTGATAACAATGAACTAATACTTGCGATGCAGAATCTAGGTGATAAAGCCAGATGGCCAAGAAAAAATGACAGACCAGCTGCAACAAAAGATAAATCAAAGTGGTGTGCATACCATGAAGATTTTGGGCATCTCACAGAAGAATGCATTGCATTGAGAAAAGAAATTGGATACTTGTTGAGCAAGGGGCATCTAAAAGAATTGCTGGGTAGAAAAAAGTCAAGGACTCAGGATCCTGAAAGGATCCCTGAGAAAGCTCCGGCCCCTCCAGCAGATGCACAAGTGATAAACTTTATTTCTGGAGGATCAGATATTTGTGGCACATCCTTCTCAGCAGCTAAAAGGCATGCAAAGGAAGCTAAAATGGATAATGGAGAAAGACCTGTTCGAACATCAAGTGTCTCTGAAGGAAAAGTCATAACCTTTGATGAGGATGATCGTGTTGACATCCAGGATCCTCATCACGATGGTTTAGTTATTACTCTTTTTATTTCTAACCATTTTGTCCGCAGGATCCTTATTGACGGATGAAGCTCAGTGAACATTATCCAGCTAGATGTTCTGAAGAAAATGGGTATCCCTGAATCAGATATCATACCAAGATCCTCCATGCTCGTGGGATTTAGTGGCGAAACCAAGAACACCTTGGGGGACATTAAACTCCCAATTTATGTTGAAGGATTACATAATTATAAAAAATTTTGCGTTATTGACTGTTTATCTTGTTGTAATGTTATCCTTGGCAGGCCCTGGATACACGATATGAAGGCAGTCCCATCTACCTACCATCAATGTGTGAAGCTCCCTAGTCCTTGGGGAATAGTCAAGATTGATAGTGATCAGCAGGAGGCTAAGGATTGCTACACTTCATCAATGAAAGCAGCCTCGAAATCAAGGGAGCAATAGCAATCAAAGTATCCTCCAAGGGATGTCTTGGAGGCAAGAGAGCAGGATGTGGTAGAAATCCTCATGGATCCTGATGATCCTGAATCCAGAATCTATATCGGATCAGGGATCCTTGGCAAAATGAAAAAAGACCTCGTATCCTTCCTCAAAAGGAGGAAAACTACCTTTGCATGGAAGCATGAGGATATGACAGGTATATCTAAGGATATTATAACTCATAAACTTGGCATTGACAGGTCATTCAAACCGATCCATCAAAAAAGGAGGAAGTTTGCACCGGAAAGAAATGCCATTATCCAGGAAGAGGTAGAGAAATTACTCCGGGCAGGTATGATTAGAGAGGTCAAGTATCCAAGATGGTTGGCCAATGTGGTTGTTGTTCAAAAGAAAAATGGAAAGTGGAGGGTATGTGTCGATTTTACAGATTTAAATAAGGCATGTCTCAAGGATCCTTTCCCATTACCCCACATTGACTCCATGGTGGATGCAACGGCGGGTCATGAACTGTTGACTTTTATGGATGCTTCATCTGGATTTCAAAAAATTCAGATGGAACCATCTGATCAAGAGGATACGGCCTTTATGACTCCAACCGGTATATATTGTTATATTGCTATGCCGTTTGGATTAAGGAATGCAGGTGCAACATATCAAAGGCTGGTGAATATGATGTTCAAGGATCAGATTGGACAAACTATGGAGGTTTACATAGATGATATGATGGTAAAATCCATAAAAGCTGAGGATCACCTAAGGGACTTGGAGGAAGCATTTGATATCATTGACAGATATAACATGAAACTTAATCCTTCAAAATGTCACTTTGGTGTTAAAGCAGGTAAATTCTTAGGATATATGGTGACCAAGAGAGGCATTGAAGCTAGCCCGGAACAAATCAAAGCATTAGTGAATATCAAATCTCCTGCCAATGCAAAGGATGTCCAAAGGCTAACAGGCAGAATAGCAGCTTTGAACAGATTTATATCTAAATCCCCAGAGAAGTGCAAAGAATTCTATGATATCCTAAGGAAGAACAAGAAATTTGAGTGGACTGA
Organism: Helianthus annuus; assembly: GCF_002127325.2. Lineage (NCBI taxonomy): Eukaryota > Viridiplantae > Streptophyta > Magnoliopsida > Asterales > Asteraceae > Helianthus > Helianthus annuus. The sequence goes on along the minus strand of NC_035436.2, from coordinate 20,124,487 downwards.
GAAGCATGAGAGTGCTTTACGAGCTCTCAAAGATCACCTATCCTCAGCCCCAGCCTTGATGAAACCAGAGAAAGGAGATGTGTTATCCTTATATCTTGCAGTATCCTCAAAAGCAGTAAGTGCGGTCCTTGTTAAGGATCATTAAGGTACACAACATCCTGTCTATTATGTAAGTAAGAGTTTACTTGATGCCGAATCCAGGTATTCACACCTTGAAAAGCTTATTCTTACATTAATTATGGCATCCACTAAGTTGAGACATTATTTTGAAACTCATGTTATCGTTGTTAAAACTAATTTTCCAATTAAGAATGTCCTCAGGAAACCAGAGATGTCAGGAACGATGGCTAAGTGGGCAGTGAAGCTTAGTGCCTATGATATAAGATATGAGCCCAGGACAGCCATCAAATCCCAAGCATTGGCCGACTTTGTGGCTGATTTCAGTAGTGATTTACAAAAAGAAGCTGAGTTAGAAGTCCAGCAGCTAGAAGAGACCAAGGATCCCTGGATACTCTATACTGATGGATCCTCAAACGTTAAAGGCACAGGGCTTGGTATACTACTAAAATCGCCACAGGGGGACACAATACCCCACTCCATAGCTTGTGAGTTCCAAACCACTAACAATGAGGCTGAATATGAAGCCTTGATTGCTGGTTTACAAATTGCTAAGCATATGGGAATCAGGTACCTTGAGGTACATGTAGATTCATTATTAATTACAAATCATTTTAATGGATCCTATACTGTTAAAGGTGAAAAGCTAACCAAATATTTAGAGATAGTCAAAGAATTGGCACTCTCTTTTGTTTCCTTAGTTTGACACAGGTACCAAGGGAAGAA